>NC_084580.2:22955000-23255000 GCF_033978685.3 Nerophis lumbriciformis
AAAGAACGATAGCAAAGTACGAGGAGGAACTTTGTCCAACAAAAGAGGAGAAGGAGCGACAACATCAACTACTGGATGTTTATTATAAGAAACATCATCAAGTTGTGTTACACAGAACAGGTTTGTTTACTTCTTACTCTCACATCTTTACTAACTTTATATTTCATTATTTACACTATTCTTAAATATATTGTGCATAAGAAGTTTGGTTGTCTTGTGAGGATGATGTACATACAGTCGCGGTCAAAAGTTTACATACACTTGTAAAGAACATCATGTCATGGCTGTCTTGAGTTTCTAATAAATCCTACAACTTTAATTTTTTTTTGTGATGTAGTGATTGGAGCACATACTTGTTGGTCACAAAAAACATTCATGAAGTTTGCTTCTTTTATGAATTTATTATGGGCATACTTGCCAACCTTGAGACCTCCGATTTCGGGGGGTGGGGGCGTGGTCGGGGGTGGGGCGGAGGGCGTGGTTAAGATGTATTTATATATAAGAAATACTTGACTTTCAGTGAATTCTAGCTATATACAGGTAAAAGCCAGTAAATTAGAATATTTTGAAAAACTTGATTTATTTCAGTAATTGCATTCAAAAGGTGTAACTTGTACATTATATTTATTCATTGCACACAGACTGATGCATTCAAATGTTTATTTCATTTAATTTTGATGATTTGAAGTGGCAACAAATGAAAATCCAAAATTCCGTGTGTCACAAAATTAGAATATTACTTAAGGCTAATACAAAAAAGGGATTTTTAGAAATGTTGGCCAACTGAAAAGTATGAAAATGAAAAATATGAGCATGTACAATACTCAATACTTGGTTGGAGCTCCTTTTGCCTCAATTACTGCGTTAATGCGGCGTGGAATGGAGTCGATGAGTTTCTGGCACTGCTCAGGTGTTATGAGAGCCCAGGTTGCTCTGATAGTGGCCTTCAACTCTTCTGCGTTTTTGGGTCTGGCATTCTGCATCTTCCTTTTCACAATACCCCACAGATTTTCTATGGGGCTAAGGTCAGGGGAGTTGGCGGGCCAATTTAGAACAGAAATACCATGGTCCGTAAACCAGGCACGGGTAGATTTTGCGCTGTGTGCAGGCGCCAAGTCCTGTTGGAACTTGAAATCTCCATCTCCATAGAGCAGGTCAGCAGCAGGAAGCATGAAGTGCTCTAAAACTTGCTGGTAGACGGCTGCGTTGACCCTGGATCTCAGGAAACAGAGTGGACCGACACCAGCAGATGACATGGCACCCCAAACCATCACCCAACCATGCAAATTTTGGATTTCCTTTGGAAATCGAGGTCCCAGAGTCTGGAGGAAGACAGGAGAGGCACAGGATCCACGTTGCCTGAAGTCTAGTGTAAAGTTTCCACCATCAGTGATGGTTTGGGGTGCCATGTCATCTGCTGGTGTCGGTCCACTCTGTTTCCTGAGATCCAGGGTCAACGCAGCCGTCTACCAGCAAGTTTTAGAGCACTTCATGCTTCCTGCTGCTGACCTGCTCTATGGAGATGGAGATTTCAAGTTCCAACAGGACTTGGCGCCTGCACACAGCGCAAAATCTACCCGTGCCTGGTTTACGGACCATGGTATTTCTGTTCTAAATTGGCCCGCCAACTCCCCTGACCTTAGCCCCATAGAAAATCTGTGGGGTATTGTGAAAAGGAAGATGCAGAATGCCAGACCCAAAAACGCAGAAGAGTTGAAGGCCACTATCAGAGCAACCTGGGCTCTCATAACACCTGAGCAGTGCCAGAAACTCATGGACTCCATGCCACGCCGCATTAACGCAGTAATTGAGGCAAAAGGAGCTCCAACCAAGTATTGAGTATTGTACATGCTCATATTTTTCATTTTCATACTTTTCAGTTGGCCAACATTTCTAAAAATCCCTTTTTTGTATTAGCCTTAAGTAATATTCTAATTTTGTGACACACGGAATTTTGGATTTTCATTTGTTGCCACTTCAAATCATCAAAATTAAATGAAATAAACATTTGAATGCATCAGTCTGTGTACAATGAATAAATATAATGTACAAGTTACACCTTTTGAATGCAATTACTGAAATAAATCAAGTTTTTCAAAATATTCTAATTTACTGGCTTTTACCTGTGTATATATATAAAATAAATACTTGAATTTCAGTGTTCATTTACAAACTACAACTCACAAACACTTTAGAGTTAGGCGCCGCCATCAGAATGTGTACTTAAACTTATAAAGATCACATGGATATTTTTCAGTGAGTTGATTCACCAAAACTAACCTGTTATACAGGAGGAAAAAGCACACAGGACATTTCAATTGTTCACAGACTGGTCGCGCTCATCAGAATGACAAGACACTTCCGGTCTGCAGGTGATAGCATTCAATTGGGGAGAAACACCCTACTGCCCCCTACTGACCAATGTGAGTACTGATAAATGTGTAATGACAGCTCCAAAAACGAATTCAAACCACAAAATAAAATAAATAAATCAAAAAATGTGACACATTATGGGTGGGTCACATATGCATGTACAGTAGATGGCAGTATTGTCCTGTTTAAAAGTGTCACAACATTGCTGTTTACGGCAGACGAACTGCTTTACGGTAGACACTGTTGTTGTGTGTTGTCAACACGTCACTCAGGTCCGCCTGAATTTCGGGAGTTTTTCGGGAGAAAATTTGTCCCGGGAGGTTTTCGGGAGAGGCGCTGAATTTCGGGAGTCTCCCGGAAAATCCGGGAGGGTTGGCAAGTATGATTATGGGTCTACTGAAAATGTGACCAAATCTGCTGGGTCAAAAGTACACATACAGCAACGTTATATGCAGTATATACAGGACTGTCTCAGAAAAATAGAATATTGTGATAAAGTCCTTTATTTTCTGCAATGCAATTAAAAACATGAAAACGTCATACATTCTGGATTCATTACACATCAACTGAAATATTGCAAGCCTTTTATTATTTTAATATTGCTGATTATGGCATACAGCTTAAGAAAACTCCAAAATCCCATCTCAAAAAATTAGAATATTTCCTCAGACCAAGTAAAAAATAAAGATTTATAACAGCAAAACAAAATCAAACATTTGAAAATGTCAATTCATGCACTCAGTACTTGGTTGGGAATCCTTTTGCACGGATTACTGCATCAATGCGGCGTGGCATGGAGGCAATCAGCCTGTGGCATTGCTGAGGTGTTATGGATGCCCAAGATGCTTCAATAGCGGCCTTTAGCTCATTTGCATTATTGGGTCTGGTGTCTTTCAGCTTCTTCTTCACAATACCCCACACATTCTCTATGGGGTTCAGGTCAGGGGAGTTGGCAGGCCAATCGAGGACAGTAATGCCATGGTCAGTACACCAGTTACTGGTGGTTTTGGCACTGCTGGATCATGCTGGAAAATGAAATCATCATCTCCATAGAGCTTTTCAACAGATGGAAGCATGTAGTGCTCTAAAATCTCTCGAAGCGTCTGACTTGGGCTATGGAAAAGAAGCACTGGACAGTTGCAGAGTGGTCCAGAGTCCTGTTTTCAGACAAAAGCAAGTTTTATATTTAATTTGGAAGTCAAGGCGCTAGAGTCTGGAGGAAGGCTGGAGAGAAGCAAAATCCAAGTTGCTTGAAATCCAGTGTGAAGTTCCCACAGTCAGCAATGGTTTGGGGAGCCATGTCAGCTGCTGGTGTTGGGCCACTGTGTTTAATCAAGTCCAGAGTCAATGCAGCTGTGTACCAAGAGATTTTAGAGCATGACATGCTTCCATCTGTTGAAAAGCTCTATGGAGATGATGATTTCATTTTCCAGCATGATCTGGCACCTGCCCACAGTGCCAAAACCACCAGTAACTGGTGTACTGACCATGGCATTACTGTCCTCGATTGGCCTGCCAACTCCCTTGACCTGAACCCCATAGAGAATTTGTGGGGTATTGTGAAGAAGAAGCTGAAAGACACCAGATCCAATAATGCAAATGAGCTAAAGGCCGCTATTGAAGCATCCTGGGCATCCATAACACCTCAGCAATGCCACAGGCCGATTGCCGCCATCAATAAATTGCTATGTCCGTGTGTTTCCTTCTTGGCCTCAGGATTTTAAACTGGACTAGGAGGTCTCACTCTGTGCATCGCTCTCAGCACCTGAGCATGTTAATTCCACAGAAGACTTACATGAACAAAGTGAGCCTCTTGTCAGTCATTCACAATCTTTGTTTCGGCTACTTGCAATTCTCCTCCACACGTTTTCCTGTGTGCAGTAGTGTTGGCGACACTCACTTTCATGTTGGAGATGGAACTAGTCATTCTAATACAACGCTGTAGTACAGGCCTCCATATAACTGCCCGGGATATGCCTGTTATATGATTCTTTAATTTTGGACCTTTTAGAATCAGCATTTTTTCGTTCTTTGTGTCAAGGAGGTGAAATTAGTTCTGAAAACTTTTGACAAGTTGACTTCATGTCCATTAAGACTTTTCAAAGTGTAGAATACCATCCGCCTTAAACACAATATTTTACTTTGAAAGTAAACTAGATAATTTATTTTGTGTTTATGCATGACTTCCTGTCCCACACGAGCAGATTTTAGCTCAATTGAACCGCCTTGTTGTGTCGACCACTAAATATAGAAGCCAGGCGGTGCAAACTGACACATTGACTTGAAAACAAAAACGGAACGAGTCTGTCGCCGTTCCACATCCAGTGGAAATCCCGGTTACACTTACAAACGTTGCTTGGTGAGATCAATGACGAAACGAAGGCACGAAGCAACAGGAAATACACTTTCAACCCACAGCACTCGCAGTGAGCGAACTTGACCACAAGATGGCGCCATAGCAGAGAACAATACAGAATACAGATTTACACTGTAAACAACCTCATCTTCTCTCCAATTTTATACATCAGTAACTGACATTAAAATCACAGGGGGTGCTGGAGCCTATCCCAGCTGCACTCAGGCAGCAGGGAATTCATCGCAATTTAGATTTTAGGCCATATAAGTGGTCTTATTTTCCTGTGAATAATGTTGTAAAGAGCAGTGTGTTTGTTTTCAGGCCAATTCATATAATAACTTGTTATTTTAAGTTCATGTGAACTTACTGACTGAATCTGGACATTTCTCAAGCATGTTTGTCATTTTGTGTCCTGCAGACGTCTGTGAAGAACAACTTCTGCCTGAAAAACAGGAGTGTAGCTTCAGGATGGTGAAGGAGGATCCATTAAAGAGGAAGACCAGGTGCCTCTGCCTCACAATACGAAGGTCCTGAGTAGTCTTGGGTTCAAACCCGGGCTCGGGATCTTTCTGTGTGGAGTGTGCATGTTCTCCCCGTGACTGCGTGGGTTCCCTCCGGGTACTCCGGCTTCCTCCCACCTCCAAAGACATGCATACCGTATTTTCCGCACCATTAGCCGCACCTAAAAACCACAAATTTACTCAAAAGCTGACAGTGCGGCTTTTAACCCGGTGCGCTTTATATATGGATAAATATTAAGATTCATTTTCATAAAGTTTCGATCTCGCAACTTAGGTAAACAGCCGCCATCTTTTTTCCCGGTAGAACAGGAAGCGCTTCTTCTTCTACGCAAGCAACCGCCAAGGTAAGCACCCGCCCCCATAGAACAGGAAGCGCTTCTTCTTCTACTGTAAGCAACCACCCGCCCCCGGAAGAAGAAGAAAAAACGCGCGGATATCACCGTACGTTTCATTTCCTGTTTACATCTGTAAAGACCACAAAATGGCTCCTACTAAGCGACAAGGATCCGGTTCATGAAAAGACGCAATCTCTCCATCCGCACACGGATTACTATTTCACAGCAACTGATATTCCTGTGAACCGCACTGTGGAACGGGAGCACGTACGGTGAATATTCGCACCACAGGGAATGAGAAGTCATCCTTCACTGTGGTTCTAGCTTGCCATGCTAATGGCCAGAAACTTCCACCCATGGTGATATTCAAAAGGAAGACCTTGCCAAAAGAGACCTTTCCAGCCGGCGTCATCATAAAAGCTAACTCGAAGGGATGGATGAAGAAAAGATGAGCGAGTGGTTAAGGTAAGTTTAAGTTTACGCGAAGAGGCCGGGTGGCTTTTTTCACGCAGCTCTGTCCATGTTGATATACGTATGTTTGTGATTGCACATTTGCGTACATTTTGGGAGTGAACAGAGTTGTTAGAACGCTGGTTTTTAATATATTATTAAAGTTTGACTGACCTATCTGACTGTTTTTTTGACATTCCTTTAGCGCAGTTAGATGCGGCTTACAACACGGGGCGGCTTATTGGTGGACAAAGTTTTGAAATATGCCGTTCATTGAAGGCGCGGCTTTTAACCCAGGGCGCCTTATGGTGCGGAAAATACGGTAGGTTGATTGGCAACACTAAATTGGCCCTAGTGTGTGAATGTGAGTGTGAATGTTGTCTGTCTATCTGTGTTGGCCCTGCGATGAGGTGGCGACTTGTCCAGAGCTCTTAGCATCTACTTATATGCCCGCTTTCTCTTAATAAAGTTAACCCAATGAATGAAACGTTATCACTGTCAACAATTGTCTGATTGTTCCTGGTTTGTTTTACTTGCTTTGATGGTTATCAGTGCTATGCATCCAAGGCACTTTATGATGCAGTCCAGTCAACCACTCTGTCTGTTAGAGAAATTAATATTTTGATTTAACAATTATTATATTATTTATTCTAATTGGATTCATGAATTATTTATTTTACAATATTAAGGAATATACTTTGCTATTTGAAGAAAGTAGTATCATTTAGTATTTGAATGTACAAACCCCGTTTTCATATGAGTTGGGAAATTGTGTTAGATGTAAATATAAACGGAATACAATGATTTGCAAATCCTTTTCAACCCATATTCAATTGAATATGCTACAAAGACAAGATATTTGATGTCAAACTCATAAACTTTATTTTTTTTTGCAAATAATAATTAACTTAGAAATTCATGGCTGCAACACGTGCCAAAGTAGTTGGGAAAGGGCATGTTCACCACTGTGTTACATGGCCTTTCCTTTTAACAACACTCAGTAAACGTTTGGGAACTGAGGAGACACATTTTTTAAAGGCCTACTGAAAGCCACTACTACCGACCACGCAGTCTGATAGTTTATATATCAATGATGAAATCTTAACATTGCAACACATGCCAATACGGCCGGGTTAGCTTACTAAAGAAGTGCCGTGGTTTTTCGAAGCAAGCCACTTGAAGATGTCTAAACAACCTCGCTCCAACATATCTCTCCGACCTCCTTCAGCCTAACTGCCCCACCCGATCCCTAAGATCAGCCGATCAGCTGCTACTGACGGTCCCTGACACAAGGCGGAAGCTTAGAGGTGACAGAGCTTTCGCCGCTGCTGCTCCCAAGCTCTGGAACGAAAACATACTTTTATTCCATGGCTTTTAACACTGAGTGATATCCATCCTGCTATGGCGCCCCGTAATACACCTGCTGTGAACCTGTTTTAATGTTCTATTTATTTTAGTTATTTATTTTTTATCGTGCTCTGTTTGTGTTGTGATTCTCGTATTATCTTTTAACCTGCCCATTGTACAGCACTTTGGCTACCTCTGTGGTAAATTTTAAATGTGCTTTATAAATAAAGTTGATTTGATTTGAAGAGCCTTTCTGAACCTTTCTGGGCTTTTGTTGGATGGACACAATATTACAGATTTGAAACTCTGAAATTAGACAATTCTTTACTATTTCTTCTTTCCTGTATATTCTCTGGAGCAAAACAAACAAACAAAGAATACAAATAACTTGAAAGTTTCCATTCTTCCAAAGGCAAAGGAGTTCATTTAAGAAAAAAACTACGGAATTGACCACTTAAAATAATTTTTAGGATGTTGTTTTGCAATTGAAGACAACACTTGTTCCTTCTGTGATAGGGAAACAAAATAAACAGTTTATTTTATGAATGTATGCAAAGTAAATCTATGTGGGATGATGTACAATATTGGCCTTTGTCTGACACTCCACACTTGTTTTCTGAAATTTGTATTGTTTTGGGGATGTTAAAAAGAAAAGGAAAAAAAAGAAAAAAAAATGTTAAAACACAATAATGGGATTTTTTGTGTGTATTATCCACATATGTAAGTTGGTAAAAACAAAACCATCCTTCCACAAACAATTCAGTCATTTGCTTTCATTTTTATATTGCATAAAGGTCTGGGGACATACATATAAAACAATCACAACACAATCATCATATTACAAAATAGGAGTACTAAAGATCATTAATAAAATGGATTATAGAGACCCAACAAATGATTCATAAATTCATACGTTTTAAAATTGTATAAAAGACAACTGTTCAAATTATACTGTTTTGGATTTAATGACCTCTTTAGTAAAATTGTTCTTCTTGTAATAGTTTATGTCAATATAAAAGTACACAATGTTGCATGTTAATGCATGTAATGGACTGAACAAAAACAGTGTATAAATATAAAAGCATATTAAAAAGAATGTTACACAAACAACAATGTCACACATGTTATATGTGCTGATGTTGTTAGAAAGTCCAAATGAAAGTCTTGACAGTTTATTTCAAATCCTGCAGTTTCATTTGCTGCTGCTGTTCTCACCAGCACACTTGTGTTTCTTACACTGGTACTTGGACGAGAATCTTTCATCACACACACTGCAACTCGACACTTTCTCTACTGTGTGTCTTTTTATGTGTCTTATGAGGTTTGATTGGTCACAAAAGCTTCTGTTGCAGATTGAACAGGAAAAGAGTTTTTCACCAGTGTGTGTTCTCAGGTGTACTTTCAAACACTGATTTTGTGCAAAACTTTTACCACAGATTGAACAGGAAAAAGATTTTTCGCCAGTGTGCGTGCTCATGTGTACTTTCAAATGGGGACTTTGTGTAAAACCTTTACCGCAGACTGAACAGGAAAAAGGTTTTTCACCAGTGTGGGTTCTCATGTGTACTTTCAAATGTTGCCTTTGTACAAAATATTTACCACAAATTGAACAGGAATGTGCTTTTTCACCAGTGTGTGTTCTCTTGTGTCTTTTCAAATTCTGACTTTCTGTAAAACCTTTACCGCAGACTGAACATACAAAAGGTTTTTCGCCAGTGTGCGTTCTCATGTGCACTTTCAAATTGTGACTTTGTGTAAAACCTTTACCACAGAGTGAACAGGTAAAAGGGTTTTCTCCAGTGTGTGTTCTCATGTGTCTATTCAGATAAGAACAATAACGAAATGTTTTGTCACAGTGAGAACATTTCAAGCGAGTGTGACATGTCTTATCATCTTTAAAGTCTTCATCATCAGTGTCAGGAGAGTGTGACGTTGTGTCCTCACTATCTGATAGTGGAGCTAAGAGCTTGTCTGCTTGTGATCCTCCACAGTGGTCTCCATCAGCTTCTGTTGTCATGTGTTGTGTTGAGCTGCTGCTCTTCTCCTCACTTTCACCTTTGACCTCATCATCTTCACCCTTCACAGGGACACCAGTCACTGGGAACTCCACCAGATCTTCAAGACATTCTCCCTCCTGACTAACGATGTGTTCTGCTTCTTCCTCTTTAATGTGGGGGGGCTGTGGTTCCTCCTCCTGCTCATGAGGTAGAGGTTCTTCTTCGACATCTGCGGGACAGGAGAAAACAAACATTCTTTAGAAAAGTCCAGCTTTGCTCAGTCACATGAGACATTTTCCTGCACCAACATATGATCTCACAATCTCATCAGTTTGGTCGCTGATAAAAAAGCCTTGCCTGTACCGGAAGTAGCAGACGAGTAGCGTGACGTCACAGGTTGTGGAGCTCCTCACATCCGCACATTGTTTACAATCATGGCCACCAGCAGCGAGAGCGATTCGGACCGAGAAAGCCACGATTTCCCCATTAAGTTGAGCGAGGATGAAAGATTTGTGGATGAGGAAAGTGAGAGTGAAGGACTAGAGGGCAGTGGGAGCGATTCAGATAGGGAAGATGCTGTGAGAGGCGGGTGGGACCTGATATTCAGCTGGGAATGACTAAAACAGTAAATAAACACAAGACATATATATACTCTATTAGCCACAACACAACCAGGCTTATATTTAATATGCCACAAATTAATCCCGCATAACAAACACCTCCCCCCTCCCGTCCATATTACCCGCCGATACAACTCAAACACCTGCACAACACACTCAACCCCACAGCCCAAAGTACCGTTCACCTCCCCAAAGTTCATAAAGCACATATATTTCCCCAAAGTTACGTACGTGACATGCACATAGCGGCACGCACGTACGAGCAAGCGATCAAATGTTTGGAAGCCGCAGCTGCGTACTCACAGCACCGTGTCTTCGTATCTAACTCAAAATCCTCCTGGTAAGAGTCTCTGTTGTCCCAGTTCTCCACAGGCCAATGGTAAAGCTTGACTGTCATCTTCCGGGAATGTAAACAATGAAACACCGGCTGTGTTATCCGGCACAACAGTCAGGGGGTGCATTCTACGGCGGGGGTGCGTTATCCGGCACAACACTTGCCGCAATACACCGCTTCCCACCTACACATTTCTTAATAATAATAATAATAACTGGGATTTATATAGCGCTTTTCTAAGTACCCAAAGCCGCTTTACATGTAGAACCCATTCTTCTTTGCTATCTCCATTGTTCATTGAACAAATTGCAAAAGATTCACCAACACAGATGTCCAGAATACTGCGGAATTTTGCGATGAAAACAGACGACTTAATAGCTGGCCACCATGCTGTCCCAAAATGTCCTCCACAATCCGTGACGTCACGCGCTGACGTCATCATACCGAGACGTTTTCAGCAGGATATTTTGCGCGAAATTTAAAATTGCACTTTAGTAAGCTAACCCCGGCCGTATTGGCATGTGTTGCAATGTTAAGATTTCATCATTGATGTATAAACTATCAGACTGCGTGGTCGGTAGTAGTGGGTTTCAGTAGGCCTTTAAATGGTAGTAAAAAAATAAGTGTAAAAGGTAAAAAAAAATAGAACTAAAAACAATTAAAACATAAAACTAAATTGTATTGTTTTTTTTATATTGCTATTGTTATTTAAATCTATTTTTTACTAATTTTTTACTTGTTGTGGTTTATTTGTAACCAACTTATATCCGTTTTTTTTAAAACTATATTTAAAGTTGAGTCCCTGCTTGGCACTCAGCATCAAGGGTTGGAATTGGGGGTTAAATCACCAAAAAATGATTCCCGGGCGCGGCCACCGCTGCTGCCCACTGCTCCCCTCACCTCCCAGGGGGTGATCAAGGGTGATGGGTCAAATGCAGAGAATAATCTCGCCACACCTAGTGTGTGTGTGACAATCATTGGTACTTTAACTTTAACTTTAACTTATATCCGTTTTTTTTAAACTATATTTAAAGTTGAGTTTTGGTAATAAAATAAATACTGGTGTTTTCCAAATTAATGAATAATTGCGTAATTAATCGTGATTACAATATCAATCACAATAATAGTGATTATTATTTTTTGCCATAATGGTCCGGCCCTAACTGTACCCTTTTTAAACAACAGAGGGTGTAAAACACAATCTATTCTACATGTTTCATTAACTCAACTTTATCTTTCATGCATCTAAAGGATATAAATATCATTCAATGACGTGTCTTTTTACATCCATCCATCCATTTTCTACCTATTGTCCCTTTTGGGGTCACAGGGGGGCGGAAGGCGGGGTACACCCTGGAAAATTTCACATAACCATTTAACTATTTTTTTAAATGTTATCCTAATTAAAAATGTATCCTCCAGTTTGTGGCTATTATAAGGCATATTTCCAGAGGATATGCATTTTTACAGCATGTTTTAAAGAGATAGCATTTAAAAAATGACTTCTGGGTATATTATATTGATCAACTAATTCTTATTTAGGGGGATTAGTGAGCGGAATAGAGGCGCTCCCGTTGACTCCATTGTTAGATTTTGCTAACGTTTGTTTACGACTTGGAATGCATAAACAATATAAACATGTTATTATTTTACATATGGATTGTGAATGATAGACACCATTTTAAAAATAAAATCTACATCCTGTGAACGGGTTGATGCTGTGGTGAAAATGATAAATTAAATACATGTCGGGAAAATGCAAATTTCAGCAAAAATGGCTGGCAAACTTTTTAAAACCTGTTTAAATATTGTTGGCGGTAAACCCAGAGAGGCATGTGTATGTTGTAAAATGATGTTAGAATTAGCTTTATTATTTGGGTTCAGGGGGCCCTGTCCCCGGCCCAGCTCTCACTTGTTCCACCACTGGTCATTGTGATTATATGATATATTCCAAATGTCATTTTCTTGTCAATAAAGTTAGTAAAGATGTGAAAGTAAGAAGTGAACAAACCTGTTCTGTGTAACACGACTTGATGTTTCTTGAAAACAGCGTCCAGTAGTTGATTGTTTTCCTCTTTTGTTCTAGAAAGTTCCGCCTCGTATTCTGCTATCGTTCTTTCTAACACTACAAATATTTCTTCAACGGCAGCAGTTAGTCGCTGATCCACCAACGCTCTCAACATTTGTAATGTAGACATTTTCACACAATCACAACACTTTACTCTCACACTTGATCTCTACTTAGCGATGTGTTGATAACTTCTGTTAGCAGCTAACAAGCTAAGCTAACTAGCGAGCTAAGCTAACTAACAAGCAAAGATAGCAGGAGAAGCGGCACAGTGCTTCTAGCGCATCGAGACGACTTTATCCTTGAATAAATAATCAAAGATGTATTTTATACGACTTAAATATTTCAAACTGGGGAACAAATAATAAGACTGACTTATTAGCGTCCTGCTCGCTTCTTTCTCCGTCGATGTGCTTTCACGACAGTTAGCACACTTCTTCTTCTTTGGTTTAATGGCGGTTGACAAGCAACCTTGTGGTGCGCATTACTGCCATCTACTGAAATGGATTGTGAACCTACTCTATATTCTCTTAATTTAACCCAGTGTTTTTTAAATATGTGTATATTGCTTTATATCCTATATGTTCTGAATTCAATCCTAATATCTCTTCTACTGCTAACCTAATATTCTCTTTCGCTAACTTATTTCCCAGTATTTGCCTTTCTCTATTGTATTTGCTACAATGTATTAAAAGATGTCCTACACTTTCTATGTGATGACAACAGTCACACAGTCCTGTATTATGTTTCCTATCAATGTCAAGCAACTATTTAGATTTGTATGTCCTAATCTCATTCTAGTAATAATGTCTTCTTCCTTCCTATTTCTATTCCTCCTCTCATTACACCTACTCTCCTCTGGACTTTGTAATACTTTCTACCTTTTCTTTCCTTATTCCAATCATCTTTTTATTGTCTTCTATCTTAATGATGTTCTTCACTTCTTCTTTACTGTGGTTCATCTCCATGTTTACTTCTGTTTTAGTGTTTGTTTGTTTTGTGTATCTATCTGCTCATTCATTGCCCACAACTCCTACATGAGCAGGTACCAGAGAAATGTTACCACACTTCCTGCTTTATTTATTCTGCAGATTGCCTGAACTATGAATGATGGAGGGCGAGTTCTTGGTTTCTTATGTGGGTTTATTGTTAGGCAGTTTCATTAACGTCCTCCCAGCGCGGCAACAACACACAACGACGTCATGTTTTCGTCTACCGTAAAGCAGTTCGACTGCCGTAAACAGCAATGTTGTGATACTCTTAAACAGGACAATACTGCCATCTACTGTACATGCATACTGTATGTGACAATAACATCTAGGGCTTTTAGGTGAGCGCCTGGTGGCCTGGTCCCTATGGGGACTTAGTTTTTTCTAAGTGTCAAAAAGTCAGATTTTTTTCTAAGTATCAAAAAGTCTGGATTTTTTTCAAGTGTCAAAAAGTCTGGATTTTTTCTAAGTGTCAAAAAGTCAAGATTTTTTCTAAGTGTCAAAAAAAATCTGGATTTTTTTCCAAGTGTCAAAAAAATCTGGATTTTTTTCTAAGTGTCAAAAAGTCGGGATTTTTTTTGTCAAAAAGTCAAAAGTTTTTCTAGGTGTCAAAAAGTCGGGATTTTTTCTAAGTGTCAAAAAGTCCGATTTTTTTTCTAAGTATCAAAAAGTCTGGATTTTTTCCAAGTGTCAAAAAGTCTGGATTTTTTCCAAGTGTCAAAAAGTCAGGATTTTTTCTAAGTGTCAAAAAGTCTGGATTTTTTCTAAGTGTCAAACAAATCTGGAATTTTTTCTAAGTGTCAAAAAGTCTGAATTTTCTTTGGTCAAAAAGTCAGAAGTTTTTCTAGGTGTCAAAAAGTCGCAATTTTTTCTAAGTGTCAAAAAGTCCGTTTTTTTTCTAAGTGTCAAAAAGTCTGGATTTTTTCCAAGTGTCAAAAAGTCTGGATTTTTTCCAAGTGTCAAAAAGTCTGGATTTTTTTTGTCAAAAAGTCAGAAGTTTTTCTAGGTGTCAAAAAGTCGCGATTTTTTCTAAGTGTCAAAAAGTCTGGATTTTTTTCCAAGTGTCAAAAAGTCTGGATTTTTTCCAAATGTCAAAAAGTCTGGATTCCTTCCAAGTGTCAAAAAGTCTGGATTTTTTCTAACTGTCAAAAAACCCTGGATTTTTTTCAAAGTGTCAATAAATCGGGATTTTTTTTGTCAAAAAGTCAGAAGTTTTTCTAGGTGTCAAAAAGTCGGGATTTTTTCTAAGTGTCAAAAAGTCTGGATTTTTTTCTAAGTGTCAAAAAAATCTGGATTTTTTTCCAAGTGTCAAAAAGTCGGGATTTTTTTTGTCAAAAAGTCAGAAGTTTTTCTAGGTGTCAAAAAGTCGGGATTTTTTCTGAGTGTCAAAAAGTCAGATTTTTTTATAAGTATCAAAAAGTCTGGATTTTTTCCAAGTGTCAAAAAGTCTGGATTTTTTCCAAGTGTCAAAAAGTCTGGATTTTTTCTAAGTGTCAAAAAGTCTGGAATTTTTTCTAAGTGTAAAAAAGTCTGGATTTTTTTCTATGTGTCAAAAAGTCTGGATTTTTTCTAAGTGTCAAAAAGTCGGGATTTTTTTTCAAGAGTCAAAAAGTCGGGATAACATTTAGAAAAAAATCCGATTTTTTTGACACTTAAAAAAAATCCTGACTTTTTGACAAAAAAATTCCCGACTTTTTGACAATTAGAAAAAAAAATAGACTTTTTGACACTTGAATTTTTTTTTTCGAATTTTACACAAATAGAAAAAAAATCCTGATTTTTTGACACATAGAAAAAAATCACAGTATTTCCAAGAACGGGGTCAAGCAGAATTTTGACAGAAGCATTTTGCTTCATTTTTATGTATTTTTATATTTTGTCATGAAACCCTGAATTGCTCCGTCGTAAGAACATCAGACTTTCATTCTGAGTTTCCGGGTTTCAAGTCCCTGCTTTGCTGACCAACAATAGGCTCCGAGATGGCCCAGCAAAAGTCTCCTTCTTGCCCTCAAAAGTCAGTATAATAAGTCCAGTTCTGTTTTCAATAATGATAAATGAAGTATGTAGTGAAGTGGAAGGGTTAGTGGAGGTGGCACTGTTTGTCATGATGGAGTGATGTGGAAGAGAGCTAGAAATACACATCATAGAGAAAAGAAGATTTATAAAGTAGTGAATAGAGTTCAAGAATGGGGAACAGCTTGAGGTTTAAGATTCTCTGTTGGAAAGACTAAAGTCTTGGATTTTACAAAGAGGAAGGAAATACAATAGAGAAAGGAATATACTGGAAAGTAAGTTAGCGAAAGAGAAGATTAGGTTAGTAGTGGAAGATATTTTAGGATTGCACTCAGAACACATAGGTTATAAAACGTTGTATATACATTTAAAAAAACACTGGGTTAAATAAAAGATAATAGAGTAGGGTTCCACCTCGGTCCACACTCCATTTCAGTAGGGATAAACAAAGCTGTCACGCCAAATTTCTTCCCCCTACAAAAACCTTCCCCCCATCTACTTCCGGGGTCATTTTCTCTTACGTCATTTCGTCTAACTTACGTCATTTCCTCTTACGTCATTGACAGCGATCGATAACACTTTGGCTTTGACACAGGACAGCAGCACACACAATATTGTAGTGAAATGGTTTCAACAATAATGTTGATTTAAAGTACAGACATTTAACAGTATTATATATTAATTAATATTTTTTGCACGTTGCCACGAAGACAGAAGTTCCCAGCAGCGGCCCTAACACTCCGCCTGGAATTTTTCGAAGCCTGCTGGTTTTTGACATAAGTCCCCTGGGAAAGATAAAGACAAATGTCATTCGGTAACACCACCATTTTCAGGAGATTTGGATTCTATCGATCGCTGTCAATGACGTAAGAGGAAATGACGTCAGTAAGAGGAAATGACGTAAGAGGAAATTACCCGAGGACGTAAATGGGGGGGGGGGGGGGAAAGACATTTGGCGTGACAGCTTTGTTTATCCCTCACAAACTTTGACCTCGACCAATTGGACATGCGCAGAAGCCAACTTGGAAGTGGTCCATTGAAAGGTTGATAGCGCGACCTCCTGTACTGTAGAATGTAGTATGGACCATAGGACAGGACGAAGACCTCCTGTACTGTAGAATGTAGTATGGACCATAGGACAGGACGTTAAGAAGCTGTGGAGGCCTAAGATGCTCTACTAGTCTGCTGGAAATCCAAAGAAGAACGATGACAAAGCAAAATGGCGTTTGACGGAAAAGGCCTAAACGTGGCCATTATTGTTTCTCTATTCGTATTTAGTGCATACATGTACGCATATATGTCGTGTAGTCGATGAAACATTGTTAGTCATTGTTTGTATCCGGATACATTAGTCTGAGCGCACTTTATCAAGTCTTGTGCTAGTTAGCTTAGCTTGCTAGTTAGCTTAGCTTGTTAGCTGCTAACAAAGAGACGCGGACGTTATCAACACATCGCTAAGTAGAGATCAAATGTGAGTGTAAAGTGTTGTGATTGTGGGAAAATGTGCGAAAGAACGATAGCAAAGTACGAGGAGGAACTTTGTCCAACAAAAGAGGAGAAGGAGCGACAACATCAACTACTGGACGCTGTTTTCAAGAAACATCAAGTTGTGTTACACAGAACAGGTTTGTTGACTTCTTACTCTCACATCTTTACTAACTTTATATTTCATTAGTAACACTTTTCTTCAATAGGAAGATGCTTTGTCTTGTGGGGATGATGCAATGCTTTCATTGAGATTCTTCATGAAAACGAGACAGTTTGAGGTTGATGTTCCTCTCAGTTTGTAACAATGTGTGATTGATTGATTGAAGGACTTATGAGAAGTTTGCATAGGAAAGGGTACACTTTCATCACGGTACACATTCACTGCTACAAGAAAGCCTGAGATGGTTTCACTTGAAATATATATTTTAACTCACACAGAACTATGTAGAAAGTAGCATTTAAAGCACAAAAATACTGCAAGAAAATAAACTTTTAAAAAAAGCAAAAGGCTTTTTTCTATTCCCAGTTACGAGTATCCGCAACCTGTAATGTCTTTTCAAAGCGACTTTGAAGGAAGTAAGGGATTTACACTCTTTTATGGCTATTGATAGGGAGGTCCACATTTTGGTGGTATAGCAGGCAACCAAATGAGATCCTTTTTTTGCAGTGAGATCTGGGTTAAATGTGATGTGTACAACTACCTCTGGTGTTATAATGGTGAATATATTTTGAAGTATCTAGACTGGTACATGGGTATTTTAGTGGTATGGTGTATCTTCTACACCAGACCAACTGCAAGAAGATGTACTCTGTCGGCGACCAAGAGCCTCCCCACGTTAAGGAAAGGTGAGATGTTGATTTTGTTTTGAGCTGTCTGGAGTTAGTTTTTTAGGGCTTTTAAGGCGTCACGGTACCAAACATGAACTCTACTCAAAGTGGGGTTAAATGATGTTAGAGTCTAAAGTACAATGCTACCCATAAGAGTAGTTCTACTATGTAAGAACAGAATTTGTCGGTTGATTCTTTGACTGCCTTAGTAGTCATTTTTTCACTAGAGAGATTAGTCTCTATGATGCAGCCAAAATTGGTAATCTCATTTTTGTTTGTTGTAATATTGTCACCCACTTTGACTGTGAAGTTATCTACTTTTCTGGGGTTAGGAATTGACCCAAAAACCTGTGTACTTGCAAGTACCTAGTGTTAGTTTGCCAGAGGATTCTAGCTTCACTTGTTTTGTGGCCATCAGCCTCAGTTCTGTGTTTCTTTACGGGTACAGAAAATGATGGAATGATCACTTAAGCCACATACAGTAGTTCCACTTGTGGTGATCTTAGACTGGTCAGAAGTAACAACGAGGTCTATGAAGGTTTAAAAGGACTCACTCACCCTGGTAGTTTGCTTAATGAGCTAAGTGAGGCAATGTTGGTGGCACAGCTTAGTGAAGGTATTAAAAATGGGTGCATCCTTTCAGGACATTTCTGTGTTCCAGTCCCCAAGAAGATGTAAACCTGTATCAACATGTTTACACAAAACTCACACACTCACCAAATAAATTTTATACTGTAACCAAATCTAATTAGTTATAATTTTACTTCCTGATTGTGGCCTGCATGCAACAATAAGTGAAAGTAAACATTTATTTTCAATAACCAAAGTACCGTATTTTCCGCACTGTAAGGCGCACCTAAAAACCACAAATTTTCTCAAAAGCTGACAGTGCGCCTTATAACCCGGTGCGCTTTATATATGGATAAATATTAAGATTCATTTTCATAAAGTTTCGGTCTCGCAACTTCGGTAAACAGCCGCCATCTTTTTTCCCCGTAGAAGAAGCGCGCGGTGCATGCTGGGATATGTGACGTTTCATTTCCATTTGTGTGTTTATGGAAAGACCCCAAAATGGCTCCTATTAAGTGTGTTGTCTGTCTAATTATAAATAATGCAGACGAGGCGTGTTAACTGAGTTCTCAACGTTTACTCACAGCGTGCTCATAACCACATTCTAACTCCCAGCATACAACAACGCTTCTCAGGGCTACCGCGCATGCTCGTCACTATCGTTGCATGCTGGGTAGTGTAGTTGTTATATTTGCTAGCTCATAACATCACATTAAGAGACACGCTTACGCGCTTAATTCAATACTCGCCGTCATTCCGGGTGGATTGACAAAAGACCTCCAGCCGCTAGATATTGGTGTCAACAGGGCATTCGAAGCTAGACTGCTAACTGCGTGGGAACAGTGGATGACAGAAGGCGAACACACGTGACTTTCACCAAGACAGGGAGGCAGGGAGACAGCGCCAGACGACATTTTGGATCCCACATTCGCCCAACTTTTCAATTCGGACAACGAAGGAGAATAATTCGAGGGATTTATGAATGAAGAATAACTTCAGAAAGTGAGCGTTATGTTTATTTTGTGTGTTGTGACATTAACGTTCGAGCAACATTATGTTGCTATTGCTCTGCACTATTTTGAATTTTACTATGTTTGTGATTGCACATTTGCGTACATTTTGGGAGTGAACAGAGTTGTTAGAACGCTGGTTTTTAATATATTATTAAAGTTTGACTGACCTATCTGACTGTTTTTTTGACATTCCTTTAGCGCAGTTAGATGCGGCTTACAACACGGGGCGGCTTATAGGTGGACAAAGTTTTGAAATATGCCGTTCATTGAAGGCGCGGCTTTTAACCCAGGGCGCCTTATGGTGCGGAAAATACGGTAGTGTGAATTAGTGAAGTGAATTACATTTTATATAGCGCTTTTTCTCAAGTGACTCAAAGCGCTTTACATTGTGAAACCCAATATCTAAGTTACATTTAAACCAGTGTGGGTGGCACTGGGAGCAGGTTGGTAAAGTGTCTTGCCCAAGGACACAACGGCAGTGACTAGGATGGCAGAAGCAGGGATCAAACCTGCAACCCTCAAGTTGCTGGCATGGCCGCTCTACCAACCGAGCTATACCGGTATATATAAGTAGTCAACACTTGATTTATTAAAAGAGCATAAAGGTGACCGACTTTCCTTCAGCGTGTCGTAGATGGTCTCCAATTCCTAAAGAGGAATTGTTGATGGAGATACTCCATAAAACACCACATACTACCATGAATTGATTTACGTGGACCCTGACTTAAACAAGTTGAAAAACGTATTCAGGTGTTACCATTTACTGGTCGGTCAATTGTACGGAATATGTACTGTACTGTGCAATCTCCTAATAAAAGTCTCAATCAATCTCTCAAAAGTAAAAAATGTTTTTGGTAAAAGTTCCTTTTGGCCCAGCCAACAAAATGACCACAAAAAAGAATTCTGCATGATGACAAAAACATACCATGAATGTTTTTTTTAAGTGATTTTGGAATTAGTTTTTTTTTTAATTCCATGATATTGAAGTTATGGTAAAGACTTTGTCATTAAAAGATTATGGTTAAGTTTAGAGATAAAGAGTAGGTGTAATGGACCGTATAGACAATAAAATATTTACACACTTTACATCAGTAAAGTTCAAAATGCCTCAATCAATGCTGCCTCGTAGTTATAAAAACTTTTCAAATGGCCCCCTATCCTATTCCCAAGTCTGTTTCTGTACTCACTGTGCCACTTTTGAATTGATTTTAGGAAAAAAGGAGGTATTTCCCGTGTTTTTATTAGTTTTGCGCAACACACGGAAGAACACAATTAATGTCATTGTGTTAACAGTGTCAGTCCAAAACTATTTCTATTCTCTCTTTATCTTATTTACTTATTTACCCAACAGACGTCCAGCAGCCCCCTCACATTAAAGAGGAAGAGGAGGATCCACAGCCACCCCACATGAAAGAGGAAGAGGAGGATCCGCAGCCCACCCACATTAAAGAGGAAGAGGAGGAAGTGTGGATCACTCAGGAGGAAGAGTCTCTTCTAGGGCAGGAGGAGGCTGATCTCACCAAGTTCCCACTGACTGTTGTCTTTGTGAAGACTGAAGAGCATGAAGACAAACCACCTGAGTCCTCACAGCTTCATCACAGTCCAAGTAAGCACATATCATTTTATTCTCAGGGCATTCAATCCATCACAACTGGACCGTTCACTTTGTCTTAGAAGACGTTTGTCCTCTCATCCAAGTAGGTTTCATCACTTCATGCTCATAGACTTAAAGTCTTCAATCTAATCACTGGAATTTAGAGGGGAACTGCACTTTTTTGGGGGGAAATTTCTATTGTTCACAATCATTATAAAAGACGGTGGATATATAAAACAAAAAATCACATTCTAGGGCTGGGAGATATGGCCTTTTATTAATATCTCAATATTTTTAAGCCATGTCACAATACACGATATACCGTATTTCCTTGAATTGCCGCCAGGTATATATTATCCGCATGCCTCGTATTACCGCCGGGTCAAACTCGTTTCGCAAAATAATTAGCGCATGCTTAGAATTAGCGCATACTTAGAATTACTGCAAGGTCAAACTTGTTTAGCAAAATAATTAGTGCATGCTTCGTTTTACCGCCGGCTCAAACTCGTTTCGCAGAATAATTAGCATATGCCTCGTTTTACCGCCGGGTCAAACTCGTCATGTCACGAGTGACACTTTCCAAAATGGAGGAGGTTAATTTCAATAATTTAAAATTGCATAAAGGGAAGAAGATAAAGAGCTATTCAGTAGGATTTAAGGTCCAAGCTATTGAATATGCTAAAAAGAACAGTAAGCAGCTATGTTTTATTAATATACCGGTAGCTGCGTGTGTATTTGGTTCATATTGTCATTTTTTGTATTTCCATGTAGAAAGTACTGGGGGTAATCTTTCTTAGCAGCATTTTTAATTATGCTATTTAGGATGGCCCATGTTGCTCTCATGTTGTTTCTGTTCTTGTTTAAAGGGGAACATTATCACCAGACCTATGTAAGCGTCAATATATACCTTGATGTTGCAGAAAAAAGACCTTTTTTTTTTTTAACCGATTTCCGAACTCTAAATGGGTGAATTTTGGCGAATTAAATGCCTTTCTATTATTCGCTCTAGGAGCGATGACGTCACGTTGTGACGTCACATCGGGAAGCAATCCGCCATTTTCTCAAACACCGAGTCAAATCAGCTCTGTTATGATGGGTGCTGGTTAGCGCCTTGCATGGCAGCTCCCTCCATCAGTGTGTGAATGTGTGTGTGAATGGGTAAATGTGGAAGTAGTGTCAAAGCGCTTTGAGTACCTTGAAGGTAGAAAAGCGCTATACAAGTACAACCCATTTATCCATTTATCCGTTTTTTCGACTGTTTTCCGTACCTTGGAGACATCCTGCCTCGTCGGTGTGTTGTCGGAGGGTGTAACAACACGAACAGGGACGGATTCAAGTTGCACCAGTGGCCCAAAGATGCCAAAGTGGCAAGAAATTGGACGTTTGTTCCGCACACTTTACCAACGAAAGCTATGCTACGACAGAGATGGCAAGAATGTGTGGATATCCTGCGACACTCAAAGCAGATGCATTTCCAACCATAAAGTCAAAGAAATCTGCCGCCAGACCCCAGGAAAAGAGAGCGGATGAGGGTATGTCTACAGAATATATTAATTGATGAAAATTGGGCTGTCTGCACTCTCAAAGTGCATGTTGTTGCCAAATGTATTTCATATGCTGTAAACCTAGTTCATAGTTGTTAGTTTCCTTTAATGCCAAACAAACACATACCAATCGTTGGTTAGAAGGCGATCGCCGAATTCGTCCTCGCTTTCTCCCGTGTCGCTGGCTGTCGTGTCGTTTTCGTCGGTTTCGCTTGCATACGGTTCAAACCGATATGGCTCAATAGCTTCAGTTTCTTCTTCAATTTCGTTTTTGCTACCTGCCTCCACACTACAACCATCCGTTTCAATACATGCGTAATCTGTTGAATCGCTTAAGCTTTTTTTAGGGATATTGTGTGATGGGTAAAATTTTGAAAAAAACTTCGAAAAATAAAATAAACCACTGGGAACTGATTTTTAATGGTTTTAACCCTTCTGAAATTGTGATAATGTTCCCCTTTAATAATTGTCTGTAGTATTCCTTCTTACATGTTCCTAGTATACCAATTAGCTTGTTTGTATATTTCTTATACTTATTTTCTGCCTCTATAGATGTCTGTGTTATAAATATTCCATATAATGTATTTTTTTTGTTACAAGCATTTTTCAGTCCTTTTGTCATCCATGGTTGGTTGTTTTTCTTTTGCTTCATACTAACTTCTTTCCATGGACAACATAAACATTGATATTATACATGTGGGCCAATATATATATAAATGCTGTTAAATGTAGCTTTCATGTGGCAAGCTACTTTTGCAGTGTAGCTTGCTACAATTCTCTGAGGATAGCTTAGCTACATTTAATTGAGAGTAACTTGTAGCTTAGCTTACTACATTGTCCAGGTAGCTTGCCCATCACTGTCTATTTACCCTACCTCACATGTCAATAGTTTGAATACTGCAAACTTCAATACAGTAACACCTCATCTGTGTTTTATGTTCTGCAGACGTCCAGCAGGTGTCAGCAGAGAGTCATGAAGAGGAGTGGCACACCAGTGTGGGACAGAAGGAGCTACAGGCCCCCTCCCACATTAAAGAGGAGCAGCTTCATGATGAAGATGAAGCTCAGTCCTTACAGCTTCATCACAGTCAAAGTGAGGAGAACAGAGGGGCGGAGCTTGTAAGTCAACACCTCACAGAAGCTGATGGAGTGCATTGTGAAGATATAAAGTCAGAACCAGACAGCATCTTTGCTCCACTGTCAGACATGGACCACATGATGTCAGACTCTTCTGATCACAGTGACCACATCCAAAAACCTTTGAAGAGTACAAATGAGTCTAAAGGTGATACGAGACATCACACTAACAACAAACACTTTGACTGCTCTCAATGTGGGAAATCATTTAGACGGAAGAGTCATTTTACAGTACACATGAGAACACATACTGGAGAGAAACCTTTTGCTTGCTCAGCTTGTGCCAAAAGATTCAACACTAAGAAGGAAATTGTATTGCACATGAGAACACACACAGGTGAGAAACCTTTTACTTGCCCTGTTTGTAAGAAGAGTTTCTCCAGAAAGCAAAGCATGGCCAGACACATGAGAACACACACTGGAGAGAAACCTTTTGCTTGCTCAGTTTGTGCTAAAAGATTCAACACTAAGAATGACATGACCACACACATGAGAACGCACACGGGTGAGAAACCTTTCACATGCTCTGTTTGTAAGAAGAGTTTCTCCAGAAAAGAACGCATGAACACACACATGAGAACACACACTGGAGAGAAACCCTTTGCTTGCTCAGTTTGTGCAAAAAGATTCAATACTAAGAAGGAAATTATATTGCACATGAGAACACACACAGGTGAGAAACCTTTTACTTGCCCTATTTGTATGAACATTTTCTCCAGAAAGCAAAGCATGACCAGACACATGAGAACACACACTGGAGAGAAACTTTTTGCTTGCTCAGCTTGTGCTAAAAGATTCAACACTAAGAATGAAATTATATCGCACATGAGTACACACACAGGTGAGAAAACTTTTACTTGCTCTGTTTGTGGGAAGAGTTTCTCCAGAAAGCAAAACATGACCACACACATGAGAACACACACTGGAGAGAGACCGTTTAGTTGCACTGTGTGTGATAAGATGTTCAGGTTCAAGCAGCAGGTCAGTAAACACAAGTGTGTAACAGTCATGGAAGCTGCAGGGATTTAAAAACACTTAAAGGGGAACATTATCACCAGACCTATGTAAGCGTCAATATATACCTTGATGTTGCAGAAAAAGACCATATATTTTTTTAACCGATTTCCGAACTCTAAATGGGTGAATTTTGGCGAATTAAACGCCTTTCTATTATTCGCTCTCGGAGCAATCCGCCATTTTCTCACTTTCGTCGGTGTGTTGTCGGAGGGTGTAACAACACGAACAGGGACAGATTCAAGTTGCACCAGTGGCCCAAAGATGCGAAAGTGGCAAGAAATTGGACGAAATTTGTCCAAAATACGAGGGTGTGGGGAAAGCCGACAAAATGGTCAGTCGTTTGTTCCGCACACTTTACCGACGAAAGCTATGCTACGACAGAGATGGCAAGAATGTGTGGATATCCTGCGACACTCAAAGCAGATGCATTTCCAACCATAAAGTCAAAGAAATCTGCCGCCAGACCCCCATTGAATCTGCCGGAGTGTGTGAGCAATTCAGGGACAAAGGACCTCGGTAGCACGGCAAGCAATGGCGGCAGTTTGTTCCCGCAGACGAGCGAGCTAAACCCCCTGGATGTCTTGGCTCACACCGTCCCTTATGCAACCGAAGATGATCAAGAGAAGAATATCGACCCTAGCTTCCCTGGCCTGCTGACATCAACTCCAAAACTGGACAGATCAGCTTTCAGGAAAAGAGAGCGGATGAGGGTATGTCTACAGAATATATTAATTGATGAAAACGTTATTCATTACTCGCGGTTTTACGTAAATTATTATACATCAACTGTGTTTACCAATAATTTAGCTTAAAAATATTTATTTTTTTCAATCATTCGAGTACATTCGGGTAGTCTTGTGTAATGCAGTATTTTATGTCTATTTAGGTATGGTTAACCTGAGTGCTGAAATCGTGGAAAAATATATGTTCTTAGCGCGCCTGAAATGGGCTGTCTGCACTCTCAAAGTGCATGTTGTTGCCAAATGTATTTCATATGCTGTAAACCTAGTTCATAGTTGTTAGTAATTATCTTATCAGACAGTGTTAAGCCGCTGAAATCCGAGTCTGAATCCGAGCTAATGTCGCTATACCTTGCTGTTTGTTTGTATTGGCATCACTGTGTGACGTCACAGGAAAATGGACGGGTGTATATAACGATGGTTAAAATCAGGCACTTTGAAGCTTTTTTTAGGGATATTGCGTGATGGGTAAAATTTTGAAAAAAACTTCGAAAAATAAAATAAGCCACTGGGAACTGATTTTTAATGGTTTTAACCATTCTGAAATTGTGATAATGTTCCCCTTTAAACAGTGATTGTGCTAAATGTAGTTTAAAAACACATCATGTTTAATATGAATGTATATTTGATGTTGTATGTAGTGCTTCTCATCTTCTAGTCTTATATGTTGTGCTGTAGTTACTTTTTAAGTTGTGTTCATTTATTGAATATTATGTATGTAGCTACTATTTTAATTTATTTTCTCATTGCTTAAAGAGAGGGCATTTTATTTAAATTTGTTTTTTTTTGTGTCTTATAAAATCACACTTTTTTTCGATTGCATTTTATTGATGTTATTATCCAATTAAAAGTATGAATGAATGAAATGGTTAACAAAATGTGGACTCTGGTAGATTAGCAGCATTGTTACATCATGGATGTTAACTACTGCAAAACATCAACAAAGAAGAAAAAGGCTGAAGTTAGCAACACATCACTGAACTTTAGAGCCATCGTGAGTGGAGTTGCTTGTTTTTATTGCTGCATTTGTACTTATTTCACCTCACATCTTCACTTTTAATCCTAAAGTCTTCTTCAAATATATTGTTGTAGGCTTCTGAGATTTATGTTTCTGATGTGTGTGTGTAGTCTGTGGAAAGGGTTGTTGTCCCTTGTGGATGCAATTGTTCACTTGCACAGATACATCTTCATCATCATCATCATTACTGGCGCACTACTGGACGAAACCTTAGCATTAATGTTTTAATATAAGTGTGACCTCATTATTCCTTGATAATAAGACTAAAAATACAGATTTAAGCACTGTATTAGAGTGCCTCTTGTAGTACTCCAACTCGCCACACTGAGAAGTGGGGGCGATCGTGAGCTAGCAGATGCATGTTGCTATCATGTTTTATCAGCGAGGAAGACAGCATTTGTGTTTACTTTTTTGTCAGATCCAAGTTTTATTGCTCTGCTGAATAAATGAATCACAATGGCTGCCAATATGGAGGATTATTTATATATTTAAGAACACATACTTTCCTTAACAGGTAGAAAAATGACACCACAAAAAAGTGAACTAGCAGAAGGACTCAGTAAATATTTTATTAATTGACTAATTAATTAACTTTAAAGAGTAACATGACAGTGGATATTTCACAAGAGTTCACCAAAAAGTGTAAAATGGGAATGCTACATAAAATGCTTAACATAGACTGATACTGATACTGTGTAATCATTTATTTGTCATAAAACTATTTTGAGATATAAATTGATGTCCCCCCAATGTTAAACTCATTTCTACGCTCACTGTGTGAAGACTGGAGGTTAATGTACTCCATCCATCCATTTTCTTCCGCTTATCCGAGGTCGGGTCGCGGGGGCAGCAACCTAAGCAGGGAAGCCCAGACTTCCCTCTCCCCAGCCACTTCGTCCAGCTCTTCCTGTGGGACCCCGAGGCGTTCCCAGGCCAGCCGGGAGACATAGTCTTCCCAACATGTCCTGGGTCTTCTCCGCGGCCTCCTACCGGTCGGACATGCCCTAAACACCTCCCTAGGGAGGCGTTCGGGTGGCATCCTGACCAGATGCCCGAACCACCTCATCTGGCTCCTCTCGATGTGGAGGAGCAGCGGCTTTACTTTGAGCTCCCCCCGGATGGCAGAGCTTCTCACCCTATCTCTAAGGGAGAGCCCCGCCACCCGGCGGAGGAAACTAATTTGGGCCGCTTGTACCCGTGATCTTGTCCTTTTGGTCGTAACCCAAAGCTCATGACCATAGGTGAGGATGGGAACGTAGATCGACCGGTAAATTGAGAGCTTTGCCTTCCGGCTCAGCTCCTTCTTCACCACAACGGATCGATACAGCGTCCGCATTGGGGCAAGATCTCCTCCCCAACCCGGAGATGGCACTCCACCCTTTTCCGGGCGAGAACCATGGACTCGGACTTGGAGGTGCTGATTCTCAGTGAGAGCTGAAGATCCTGGCCAGATGAAGCCATCAGGACCACATCATCTGCAAAAAGCAGAGACCTAATCCTGCAGCCACCAAACCGGATCCCCTCAACGCCTTGACTGCGCCTAGCAATTCTGTCCATAAAAGTTATGAACAGAATGGGTGACAAAGGGCAGCCTTGGCGGAGTCCAACCCTCACTGGAAACGTGTCCGACTTACTGCCGGCAATGCGGACCAAGCTCTGGCACTGAGCATACAGGGCGCGGACTGCCACAATCAGACAGTCCGATACACCATATTCTCTGAGCACTCCCCACACGACTTCCCGAGGGACACGGTCGAATGCCTTCTCCAAGTCCACAAAACACATGCACCCTCAAAGACCCTGCCGAGAGTATAGAGCTGGTCCACAGTTCCACGACCAGGACGAAAACCAGACTGTTCCTCCTGAATCCGAGGTTCGACTATACGGCGTAGCCTTCTCTCCAGTACACCTGAAAAGACCTTACCGGGAAGGCTGAGGAGTGTGATCCCACGATAGTTAGAACACACCCTCCAGTTCCCCTTCTTAAAGAGAGGAACCACCACCCCGGTCTGCCAATCCAGAGGTACCGCCCCCGATGTCCACACGATGTTGCAGAGTCTTGTCAACCAAGACAGCCCCACAGCATCCAGAGCCTTAAGGAACTCCGGGCGGGTCTCATCCACCCCCGGGGCCTTGCCACCGAGGAGCTTTTTAACTACCTCAGCAACCTCAGCCCCAGAAATAGGAGAGCCCACCACAGACTCCCCAGGCACTGCTTCCTCATAGGAAGACGTGTTGGTGGGATTGAGGAGGTCTTCGAAGTATTCCCTCCACCGATCCACAACATCCGCAGTCGAGGTCAGCAGAACACCATCCTCGCCATACACGGTGTTGATAGTGCACTGCTTCCCCTTCCTGAGGCGGCGAATGGTGGTCCAGAATTGCTTCGAAGCCGTCCGGAAGTCGTTTTCCATGGCTTCCCCGAACTCCTCCCATGTCCGAGTTTTTGCCTCTGCGACCGCTGAAGCCGCACACCGCTTGGCCTGTCGGTACCTGTCCGCTGCCTCAGGAGTCCTATGAGCCAAAAGAACCCGATAGGACTCCTTCTTCAGCTTGACGGCATCCCTCACCGCCGGTGTCCACCAACGGGTTCTCGGATTACCGCCACGACAAGCACCAACTACCTTGCGGCCACAGCTCCAATCAGCCGCCTCGACAATAGAGGTGTGGAACATGGTCCATTCGGACTCAATGTCCAGCACCTCCCTTGTGACATGTTCAAAGTTCTTCCGGAGGTGGGAATTGAAACTCTCTCTGACAGGAGACTCTGCCAGACGTTCCCAGCAAACCCTCACAATGCGTTTGGGCCTGCCAGGTCTGTCCGGCATCCTCCCCCACCATCGCAGCCAACTCACCACCAGGTGGTGATCGGTAGAAAGCTCCGCCCCTCTCTTCACCCGAGTGTCCAAAACATGAGGCCGCAAATCCGATGACACAACTACAAAGTCGATCATGGAACTGCGGCCTAGGGTGTCCTGGTGCCAAGTGCACATATGGACACCCTTATGTACTAATAAAGTAAAAACATTTACCACAAATGATGTGTATATATGTTAGCCAATAACAAGTCCGCCTGTAAGGCACACAAACACATTTATTCAACATCGTTATGAGGTAACATGGAAGATGCTAACGTTAAGCTAACTAGCGAGGTGAGGCTGTGAAGAGCTCCTCCGCAAAGTTGGCATACAACCAAAAAATACTTTAAAATGTTATTATTAATGTTCACTTTCAATGTATTTATTTGGAACATGTCAAAACTTTACAAGCACAACTTTTGCTCAAGTGACCAACCGTCCAAAATGAGTGGAAGAAGCAGAGCTTGTCTGGTCCCCCCCAGTGTAAAAACTAAATGCCACTCAATGATGTGTTCAGTTTATTTATTTATATCGCACATTTAAAACCTCAGTTGGCCAAAGTGTTGTACAGACATACAAACCCCGTTTCCATATGAGTTGGGAAATTGTGTTAGATGTAAATATAAACGGAATACAATGATTTGCAAATCATTTTCAACCCATATTCAATTGAATATGCTACAAAGACAACATATTTGATGTTCAAACTCATAAACTTTTTTTTTAATTTTATTTCATGGCTGCAAAACGTGCCAAAGTAGTTGGGAAAGGGCATATTCACCACTGTGTTACATCACCTTTTCTTTTAACAACACTCAATAAACGATTGGGAACTGAGGAAACTAATTGTTGAAGCTTTGAAAGTGGAATTCTTTCCCATTCTTGTTTTATGTAGAGCTTCAGTCCTTCAACAGTCCGAGGTCTCCGCTGTCGTATTTTACGCTTCATAATGCGCCACACATTTTCGATGGGAGACAGGTCTGGACTGCAGGCGGGCCAAGAAAGTACCCGCACTCTTTTTTTTACGAAGCCACGCTGTTGTAACACGTGCTGAATGTGGCTTGGCATTGTCTTGCTGAAAAAAGCAGGGGCGTCCATGAAAAAGACGGCGCTAAGATGGCAGCATATGTTGTTCCAAAACCTGTATGTACCTTTCATTATTAATGGTGCCTTCACAGATGTGTAAGTTACCCATGTCTTGGGCACTAATACACCCCCATACCATCACAGATGCTGGCTTTTGAACTTTGCGTCGATAACAGTCTGCATGGTTCGCCTCCCCTTTGGTCCGGATGACACGATGTCGAATATTTCCAAAAACAATTTGAAATGTGGACTCGTCAGACCACAGAACACTTTTCCACTTTGCATGAGTCCATCTTAGATGATCTCGGGCCCAGAGAAGCCGGCGGTGTTTCTGAATGTTGTTGATAAATGGCTTTCGCTTTGCATAGTAGAGCTTTAACTTGCACTTACAGATGTAGCGACTAACTGTAGTTACTGACAGTGGTTTTCTGAAGTGTTCCTGAGCCCATGTGGTGATATCCTTTAGAGATTGATGTCTGTTTTTGATACAGTGCCGTCTGAGGGATCGAGGGTCACGGTCATTCAATGTTGGTTTTCTGGCCATGCCGCTTACGTGGAGTGATTTCTCCAGATTCTCTGAACCTTTTGATGATATTATGGACCGTAGATGTTGAAATCCCTAAATTTCTTGCAATGGCACTTTGAGAAACGTTGTTCTTAAACTGTTTGACTATTTGCTCACGCAGTTGTGGACAAAGGGGTGTACCTCGCCCCGTCCTTTCTTGTGAAAGACTGAGCATTTTTTGGGAAGCTGTTTTTATATCCAATCATGGCACCCACCTGTTCCCAATTTGCCTGTTCACCTGTGGGATGTTCCAAATAAGTGTTTGATGAGCATTCCTCAACTTTATCAGTATTTATTGCCACCTTTCCCAACTTCTTTGTCACGTGTTGCTGGCATCAGATTCTAAAGTTAATGATTATTTGCAAAAAAAAATTGTTTATCAGTTTGAACATCAAATATGTTGTCTTTGTAGCATATTCAACTGAATATGGGTTGAAAATGATTTGCAAATCATTGTATTCCGTTTATATTTACATCTAACACAATTTCCCAACTCATATGGAAACGGGGTTTGTATATAAACAATGTATGAATACTTTGGATATCAATATATGTTAGGGACCTATAGACTGTATCTCTGATGCTGCAGCAACAGAGAGTTTATTCTGTCTTGACACTTTGTATTGATATTTTGTATTACATTCTTCCCTCAAATGATGTTTACAGTGATTGTTTTATATGTATTTTTTATGTATGTCGCTTTGGATAAAAGTGTCTGCCGAATACTTAAACATATATATAAACACCTGAAAGTCTTTATATCAGCTAAAACCACCAATCTGTTTCACTGGATTCAAAATAAAACCGAATTCTGTCTTACCCAACAATGTTAGTATTTGAATACTGTTACTTATTATTCCTGGTTACAATGATACTGTTAAGAAAGTATTGTTCATTTCATTGACAAGCAATTCTATTATGGTCATATTGTTTGCTAGCGGCTACGATTTAAAGTTAAAGTTAAAGTACCAATGATTGTCACACACACACTAGGTGTGGTGAAATTTGTCCTCTGCATTTGACCCATCCTCTTGATCACCCCCTGGGAGGTGAGGGGAGCAGTGGGCAGCAGCTGTGCCGCGCCCGGGAATCATTTTTGGTGATTTAACCCCCAATTCCAACCCTTGATCTGAGTGCCAAGCAGGGAGGCAATGGGTCCCATTTTTATAGTCTTTGGTTTGACTCGGCCGGGGTTTGAACCCACAACCTACCGATCTCAGGGCGGACACTCTAACCACTAGGCCACTGAGTATGATTTCAGTACTATTGAAGATCTTTGCTCCTTCTCAAGTCTGTGGTTATATTATTTTCATAAAATACCACCAATAGTACGTTAAAGTTAAACCTTAATTGTGAAAAGTAATCCCCCAATAACTATTTTCAACAGTCCGCTCATTTGAGCAGGAAAACGCTGAACACCATCTTTGTTTTCTACCTGTCAACTGTCAGTTTAGGCTGCTCGCTGTAGCCCAATTTCTCGGGTCACCGCAGCCAATGCTGCGTCTACTTATAAGATGTCTATGGCACTGCTCTTCTTCTTCTTCTTCTTCTTTGGTTTAATGGTGGTTGACAAGCAACCTTGTGGTGTGCATTACCGCCACCTACTGAAATGGAGTGTGGAGGGAGGTGGATCCCTACTCTATATTCTTTTATTCAACCCAGTCTTTTTTAAATATGTATATAATGCTTTATAACCTATGTGTTCTGAATGCAATCCTAAAATATATTCCACTACTAACCTAACCTTCTCTTTCGCCAATTTATTTCCCAGTATTTCCCTTTCACAATTGTATTTGCTACAATGTATTATAACATGCCCTACACTTTCTATGTGATGACAACAGTCACACAGTCCTGTATTATGTTTCCTATCAATGTCAATCAACTATTTAGATATGTATGTCCTAATCTCATTCTAGTAATAATGTCTTCTTCCTTCCTATTTCTATTCCTCCTCTCATTACACCTACTCTCCTCTGGACTTTGTAATACTCTCTACCTTTTCTTTCCTTATTCCAATCATCTTTTTATTGTCTTCTATCTTAATGATGTTCTTCACTTCTTCTTTACTGTGGTTCATCTCCATGTTTACTTCTGTTTTAGTGCTTGTTTGTTTTGTGTATTGTTGCGTTTTGACCAGTTGTTCCTCCCAGGGAATTCAAGTTGCTGGTCACACCCAAGCTCTTTTGATGACACATAAAACTGAGTAGAAGGACCACCAGAGACACAATAGGTATTTTGTATTTTATTACCAAAGCCTTTGGAAATAAACTTGAGACCAAATCCCGTACAGAAGCGCTCACTATCACAGCTAAATATGGTCTAAATCCCACATACGGAGAACTTCTCTTCTATAACGTCTCTCTTGCCCCCACCCTCCTTGTCCCTCTTACTCCACAGCTGTGCATAGGAGAAGATAAGAAAAAAGATGTATTGCTACCCCCCACCCCCTCTCTCAGCTCACTCCAGGTCCCTTTTGTTTATTATCTAAAGTCGGTTTTAGACGAGATGCACAGAAGATCTCCCCCTTCACATTCTTAAAAGTTGACACACAGTACTTGCAGACAACCAAAAGATAACAAATAAATAACACTAGCTGTTTTGTAATATGACTATGAAAATAAAGAAGTAACACACAAATATGGATATTTGTAATTATCTGCCTCCGTCAGTATCTATCTACTAATTCATTGCCCACAACTCCTACATGAGCAGGTACCAGAGAAATGTTACCACACTTCCTGCTTTATTTATTCTGCAGATTGCCTGAACTATTTCATAAACTAAATCTTGTCTTGTTTCTGATGCTATGTTTTTTATGCTCATCAATGCACTGCTGGAGTCCGAGCACACGACTGCTTTCCTTGCTTTATTTTCCTCTATCCAATTAACTGCCATATAAATTGTGACCAATTCCCCCGTAAAAACAGATAACTTATCACTGATTCTTTTATTTAATACTACTACAAGGGCCGCATCAGCTCCAGGTCCCAACGGAGTTCCATACAGGCTCTACAAAAACGCACCAGATGTCCTGCGCTTCCTCTGGAAGTTGATGAGAGTCGTGTGGCAAAAGAAGGAGATACCAACTTCCTGGCGAAGAGCCGGTGGAATCCTTATCCCCAAGGAAAAGGACTCATCAGAAATCGGCCAATTCCGCCAGATCAGCCTTCTAAATGTCAAGGGAAAAATATTCTTCAGCGTGGTTGCTCATAGGCTGGCAGGATCCCTGCAAAGAAACAACCTGATTGACACATCAATCCAGAAAGCAGGCATCTCAGGCTTCCCCGGTTGCATGGAACATGCTAGTGTCATCTGGCATCAGATCCAGGTCGCCAAGAAGGAGAGAACAGACCTTTATGTGGTTTTCCTGGATCTCGCCAATGCCTTTGGCTCAGTCCCTCACAACCTCCTGTGGACAGCCTTCGACTACTTCAGGGTCCCAGCAGCTCTCACAACCCTTGTCAAGGCCTACTTCCGGGACGTCCAGCTCTGCGTGACAACTGCCGAGTACACCACAGCATGGCAACACCTGGAGGTGGGAACCATGGCGGGCTGCACCATCTCCCCGCTGGCCTTCACCATGGCCATGGAGGTGATCATCCGGGCATCGCGATGGGTGGTTGGAGGACAGCTAATAAGACCTGGCCTGAGGCTGCCGCCTGTCAGAGCCTACATGGATGACCTCACAACACTCACCACAACCAAGGCTTGTACTGTACGGCTTCTAAGAAAGCTCCAAGAAAACATTGAGCTGGCTCGCATGAAGATCAAGCCAAGCAAGTCCAGAAGCATCTCTATTGACAAGGGGAAACCGTCACACCACCGCTTTCACATTGGTGAGGAACCTATTCCAACAGTCTCCGAGAAGCCTGTGAAGTCCCTAGGTCGTTGGTATGATGCCTCCCTCAAAGACAAAGAGCAGGTAGATCAGCTCAGGAAAGAGGTAGCCAGCGGCCTGGAGAACATCGACAGAACCCTGATTCCTGGCACGCTGAAGCTCTGGTGCATGCAGTATGGACTACTTCCATGCCTATTGTGGCCCCTAACCCTTTATGAAGTCCCGCTCTCTAAGGTGGAAAAGCTGGGGAGACTGGTTAGCTCATATGTAAGGAAGTGGCTTGGCATTCCCAGGTGCCTCAGCCGTATTGGACTCTACGGCAAAGGAATGCTAGAACTGCCCATTTCCAGTCTTTCAGAGTTCAAGTGCGCCAAAGTCAGACTGGAGATGATGCTACTGGATTCGAGTGATCCATTTGTAGCCCAAGCTGCCCCCATCCTGGCTACTGGGAGGAAGTGGACCCCATTGGCCGCAACTGAGCAGGCTAAAGCAGCACTCAGGCACAGAGACATTGTGGGCCGAGTACAGCAGGGGAGGAGTGGTCTTGGCCTTGGGGCCAGTACACCAGCCTGGAGCAAGGCCACTCCATCTCAGAGACGCAAGCTGGTGGTCCAGGAGATACGTCGGGAAGAGGAAGCAAGAAGGTGCGCACAAGCTGTGGCGCAGGCAAAACAAGGGCAGTGGATGACATGGGAAGGAGTAGAGAAGAGGAAGATCTCCTGGAAAGAGCTGTGGTAGATGGAGGCATTCAGGGCGAGCTTTACCATCAGGGCTGCCTATGATGTCCTGCCTTCTCCAAAAAACCTCAGCCAGTGGTATGGTGAAGACCCCACATGCCCTCTGTGTCCGAGTCCAGCAACACTGAAGCACATCCTGGTGGGCTGCAAGACCAGCCCCACCCAAGGCCGTTACACCTGGCGGCACAACCAGGTGCTAAAGTGTCTTGCAGCAGTGCTGGAAAGTCGACGGACAAGTGTCGATGCCCTTCCTCCCCCGTCATCCCGTTGGCAAGCAACAACATTTGTCCGGGAGGGCGAGGGTCAAGCCAACCTCACCCCCACAAGACCAGACACTGGACAGCTAGGCGGGGCACGGGACTGGAAACTGCTGGCCGACCTGGGCCAGAGACTCTGCTTCCCAGTTGAGATTGCGTCCACCAACCTACGGCCAGATCTTGTTCTGTGGTCAGCTTTGCTCAGGCTCGTGTACATCATAGAGCTCACGGTGCCCTGGGAGAGTGCAATGGAGGAGGCCTACGAGCGCAAGAAGTTGAGGTACACTGAGCTTGCAGCCGATGCGCAAAAACAAGGCTGGAAAGCGAGGGTACGGCCAGTGGAAGTAGGCTGCAGAGGGTTCGTGGCCACCTCAACATCCAGGCTTCTCCGGGAAATGGGAGTGCGAGGGAAGGCCCACCGGCAGGCTGTGAAAGACCTCTCAAAAGCCGCTGAAAAGGGGAGTCAGTGGCTGTGGGTCAAGCGAAGGGACTCCACCTGGGCTTTCAAGTGAGTGATGGCATCTCGGGAGTGATCCTGGGACGCTGGGACTCACTGCTGAACCCTCTGGAGGTGTCGTGGGCCTATCAGCGAAACACTGAGGAAGGGGGGCGCCCACTTGATAACCCAGAGGATGCCTTCACTCACTTGATTATCCCACAAAGTCGCATAGGTGTCTCAAGTATGGATTAGAGGATTGTAACATCTAGTCCTACACAACAGATCTATGTTTCCTTGTGGCATAACTGCTGCAGCTCCTTCTTCATTATTTATAGTTTTTGATGCATCTGTATATATTATGTATGATGTTGTCTAAAATGTTTCCTCGATCCATTGTTCTACCTTTTAACTATTTAAATTTATATTCTTTAATAATTGCATGTTTACATTTGGGTTATCATACATCCACGGTGGTATTGCAGGGATTGGTACTGTAGGGCTAACTTTAATATTGTCAATTTGAGCTTTATTACATTTGTCTCCTATTATCCACCCCAAACTATTCATTTTTGTCTTCTCTTTTCCTTGGCAGTTTAGTAACACTTGGTGAGTTGGATGTCTTTGCATGCGTCGCCAGGTTCTGCTTTTTATCCATAGATTTATCACATTTAATGTTTTATTATCTATGGCAGGGGTGTCAAAAGTGTGCCCCGGAGGCCATTTAAAGTTCAAAGCAAGCTGGAGGTTAGCGGAAGCAACTGGCTCGCTAGCCACCTGGCGAAAGACAAACCAAGCTCGCTAGCGGTCGGTGATATGTATTTTAGACAAACAAAGACACCATGATCACTTTAGAATTGTCCATAAAGTGTCCATAAAAGTATCCAGCATAGGTATCGTAAATAAAATCTGATATATTTGCGACTTAAAATTGGATAAAATGCCAATTTCTGCTCTCTGCAATGGAGAAGCTCTATGAAAGTATGCAAAGTAAATCTCTGTGGGATGATGTACAATATTGGCTTTTGCCTGACACTCCAAACTTTGATTGATATTGTTTTGGGGATGTTAAAAAAGACAAAAATGTTTAAAACACAATAATGGGAATTTTTGTTTTATCCACAAATGTATGTTTGTAAAACAAAACCATCCTTCCACAAAAAATTCAGCCATTTCATCTAATTTTTATATTGCATAAAGGTCTGGGGACATACATATAAAACAATCACAACACAATCATCATATTACAAAAGAGAGTAATAAAGATAATTAATAAAATGGATAAATAGAGACCCAACAAATAATTCATTAAGCCGCACATTTTAAAATTGTATAAAAGACAACTGTTCAAATGATGTATGAAGTAAATAATAATATGCTTCCTGAAGTGGTCCAGAAGATGTTTCAGATGTGAACCAGTACATATGTATATCATATAAAGGTGCTAATCTATGGGATCATTAACAATTAGAAATAACATTATATAATACTTCAATATTTTAAACACCTGTAAAAAACACCATTATGAATAAGTCTAAAATTGCATGATGAATATATATACACATAAAATATTTATTGTACCTCATTTTTATTAGGTATGTAATAAATGTCTTGTACTGTTTACTCTCACCTTTTCAGTCAAATTATTCTGTTAAATTTTTTAATAAAAGTACACAATGTTGCAAATTAATGCATGTACTTGACTGAAAAAAGCACTAATATAAAATATCTAATGTATAAATGTAGAAGCATATTATTATTATTATTATTAACAAGATTGTTACACAAACAACAATGTCACACATGTTATATGTGCTGATGTTGTTAGAAAGTCCAAATTAAAGTTTATTTCAAATCCTGCAGTTTCATTTGCTGCTGCTGTTCTCACCAGCACACTTGTGTTTCTTACACTGGTACTTAGAAGAGAATCTTTCACCACACACACTGCAACTCAACACTTTCTCTCCCGTGTGTGTTCTCATGTGTGCTACAAGGTTCGATCGTTCACAAAAGCTTCTGTTGCAGATTGAACAGGAATGTGGTTTTTCACCAGTGTGTGTTCTCTTGTGTCTTTTCAAATGTTGACTTTCTGCAAAACCTTTACCACAGATTAAACAGGAAAAAGGTTTTTCACCAGTGTGTGTTCTCATGTGTACTTTCAAATGGTTACTTTGTCCAAAACCTTTACTACAGATTGAACAGATAAAAGATTTCTCTCCAGTGTGTGTTGTTCTGTGTTTGTCCAAACATGAACTTCGTGCAAAACCTTTACCACAGATTGAACAGATAAAACGTTTTTCACCAGTGTGTCTTCTCATGTGTACTTTCAAATATTGACTTTCTGTAAAACCTTTACCACAGATTGAACAGGAAAAAGGTTTTTCGCCAGTGTGTGTTCTCATGTGCGCTTTCAATTTGTTACTTAGAACAAAACCTTTACTACAGATTGAACAGATAAAAGATTTTTCTCCAGTGTGTATTGTTCTGTGTTTTTCCAAACATGAACTTTGTGCAAAACCTTTACCACAGATTGAACAGATAAAAGGTTTTTCACCAGTGTGTGTTCTCATGTGTACTTTCAAATTGCAACGTTGTACAAAACCTTTACCACAGATTGAACATATAAAAGATTTTTCTCCAGTGTGTAATATTGTGTGTTTTTTCAAACTCTGACTTTCTACAAAACCTTTACCACATATTGAACAGATAAAAGGTTTTTCTCCGGTGTGTCTTCTCATGTGTGTTTTCAGATGACAACGGTATTTAAAGGTTTTGTCACAGTGAGAACATTTGAAGTGAGTGTTGTCAGTGTGACATGTCTTATCATCTTTAGAGTCTTCATCATCAGTGTCAGGAGAGTGTGACGTTGTGTCCTCACTATCTGATAGTGGAGCTAAGAGCTTGTCTGCTTGTGATCCTCCACAGTGGTCTCCATCAGCTTCTGTTGTCATGTGTTGTGTTGAGCTGCTGCTCTTCTCCTCACTTTCACCTTTGACCTCATCATCTTCACTCTTCACAGGGACACCAGTCACTGGGAACTCCACCAGTCCTTCAAGATGATCTCCCTCCTGACTGATGCTGTGTTCCACCTCTTCCTCTTTTAGGTGGGGCGCCAGTGAGTCTTCCTCTTCCTTTTTACAGGGCAGGGTCTGTGTCAAAGAGGAAAAGGAGACACCAGAGGGTCTGTGGCGCCTGGTCTTCCTCTTTGATGGATCCTCCTTCACCATCCTGAAGCTACACTCCTGTTTTTCAGGCAGAAGTTGTTCTTCACAGACGTCTGCAGGACACAAAATGACAAACATGCTTGAGAAATGTCCAGATTTGATCAGTCACACGAGTTTACATGTACTTAAAATAACAAGTTATTATATGAATTGGCCTTAAAACATACACACTGCTCTTTACAACATTATTCACAGGAAAAGACCACTTTCTACGAGTGGGCAATATGGCCTAAAATCTATATTGCCATACATTCCCTTCCACTTGAGTGCAGCTGGGATAGGCTCCAGCGCCCCCTGTGATTTTATATCAGCTACTGATGTATAAACTTGGAGAAAAGATTAGGAGGTTTACAGTGTAAATCTGTATTCTGTATTGTTGTCTCTGCTATGACGCCATCTTGTGGTCGACTTCTCTCACTGCGAGTGTTGTGGATTATCCCATGCTTCTCCCGTGCCTGATCCTTTGTCATTTGGTACATTGTGTAAAGATAAGTGTGACCAGTAGATGGCAGTCACACATAAGAGATACCTGTAGACTACAATATGATCCCAGTAAACAACACCAAAACTTTAAATGTTGCATTGAAAATAAAGAACATTACACACGGCACTCAAAAATCTGTCCAAATGTTTTAGTACGATTTTGAAGCCGCACCGCTTGATGGATTGTCGGCCCATTATGGCTACCAGTCAGAGATACAAGTGTCACTATTGTGTGTGTGTGTGTGTGTGTATAAGGCCCGCAAAATGGCACCCATTAGCAGACATATTATCCGGCTTTTCTTACCTGGTACATGCTGATGTTTATTTGGGATCTGCATAAGTCCTGAAAATTTGCGCACAACCGCCACTGTAGTCCGTGACGATGCCGTAGTCGATGAGCTTCTTCTTTTTCTCTATCTTCTTGTTATGGGACATTCATCCTCTGCTGTTGCCATTTCTAATATAAAGTAGTGTAAAGTTCTTACTTATATCTGTCAGTTAACTCGCCATGAAAGCACTAAAACATACCGGTGTAGTGAGTTTACATTATTCACCCAAGGGACTTTGGTTATTAGAGAGTTCCGGTCGGACGGTTTTTCACGGGACACATTTCGGGCGTTGTTGTTGCACTAGTGAGCCACGGATGAGGAGATGCTGCTCCGTTATTGATTGAAGTAAAGTCTGAATGTCAGTAAAACAGTTAGCTCCATCTTTTGACACTTCTTCCACTCCCGTCCTTGCACGCTACACCGCTACAACAAAGATGACGGGGAGAAGACGCTGTCGAACGTGAGCCACGTAAATAAGACCGCCCACAAAACGGCGCATCCTGAAGTGACCACCATAAAGCGACTTGAAGATGATCTGTAAAACATCATCTATGCAACATTTTGACCAAAGAACCACCATTACTTGTTGTGTATAGCTCGGTTGGTAGAGCGGCCGTGCCAGCAACATGAGGGTTTCAGGTTCGATCCCCGCTTCCGCCACCCTAGTCACTGCCTTTGTGTCCTTGGGCAAGACACTTTACCCACCTGCTCCAAGTGCCACCCACACTGCTTGAAATGTAACTTATATATTGGGTTTCACAAAGCGCTTTGAGTCACTTGAGAAAAAGCGCTATATAAATGTAATTCACTTCACAAGGAAGTATTTTACAAAATCATAATATGACCCCTTTAATGGGTCTTATAATCCAGTGCGCCCTATGTTCCGGAAAATACAGTACATTAAAATTCAGCATTGTATTAACACGAACACTACTTACACTACTAACACTACTAACACTACTAACAATACTAACAATACTAACACTACTAACACTACTGCACACAGGAAAACGTGTGGATGAGAATTGCAAGGAGCCGAAACAAAGATTATGACAAGAGGCTCACTTTGTTCATGTACCGTAAGTGTACTGTGGAATTAACATGTTCAGGTGCTGAGAGCGATGCACAGAGTGAGACCTCTTAGTCCAGTTTAAAATCCACAGACCAAGAAGGAAACACGTTGACAGCAATTTATTGATGACAGCAAGAATTAAGTTATTAGGTTTATTTTCATTTATATCGGTCCCGGCCTACGATTGCATGAATATTTTAATGCCTCGGGACATCGTATTTAATGCTTTTTAATACCATTTAAGGCCTTAATTTAGGCCATCAATTACTTTTAATGCTTTTTAATGACCCAAGAAACCCTGCTAAAGCTCTTAAATTCATACAAATGTGGACAGATCTATGCAAAAATCGACAGTATAATATCAGTATAAGTTCGATACAGTGGTTTGATCGATATTTTGAATTATATATATTTTGTTATTGTTTACAAACTAAGTAAAAAAGGAAGACTTTAAGGGCATGAACCAAATGATTTCATTCAGAGCCATATTTAAAGGGGAACATTATCACAATTTCAGAATGGTTAAAACCATTAAAAATCAGTTCCCAGTGGCTTATTTTATTTTTCGAAGTTTTTTTCAAAATTTTACCCATCACGCAATATCCCTAAAAAAAGCTTCAAAGTGCCCGATTTTAACCATCGTTATATACACCCGTCCATTTTCCTGTGACGTCACATAGTGAAGCCAACACAAACAAACATGGCGGAAAGAACAGCAAGCTATAGCGACATTAGCTCGGATTCAGACTCGGATTTCAGCGGCTTAAGCGATTCAACAGATTACGCATGTATTGAAACGGATGGTTGTAGTGTGGAGGCAGGTAGCGAAAACGAAATTGAAGAAGAAACTGAAGCTATTGAGCCATATCGGTTTGAACCGTATGCAAGCGAAACCGACGAAAACGACACGACAGCCAGCGACACGGGAGAAAGCGAGGACGAATTCGGCGATCGCCTTCTAACCAACGATTGGTATGTGTTTGTTTGGCATTAAAGGAAACTAACAACTATGAACTAGGTTTACAGCATATGAAATACATTTGGCAACAACATGCACTTTGAGAGTGCAGACAGCCCAGTTTTCATCAATTAATATATTCTGTAGACATACCCTCATCCGCTCTCTTTTCCTGAAAGCTGATGTGTCCAGTCCAGTTGGAAATGCATCTGCTTTGAGTGTCGCAGGATATCCACACATTCTTGCCATCTCTGTCATAGCATAGCTTTCGTCGGTAAAGTGTGCGGAACAAACGTCCAATTTCTTGCCACTTTGGCATCTTTGGGCCACTGGTGCAACTTGAATCCGTCCCTGTTCGTGTTGTTACACCCTCCGACAACACACCGACGAGGCATGATGTCTCCAAGGTACGGAAAACAGTCGAAAAAACGGAAAATAACAGAGCAGATTTGACCCGGTGTTTGAGAAAATGGCGGATTGCTTCCCGATGTGACGCCACGTTGTGACGTCATCGCTCCGAGAGCGAATGATAGAAAAGCGTTTAATTTGGCAAAATTCACCCATTTAGAGTTCGGAAATCGGTTAAAAAAAGAAGGTATTTTTTCTGCAATATCAAGGTGTATATTGACGCTTACATAGGTCTGGTGATAATGTTCCCCTTTAAATATTCAGTTGATATTCTAACACCACCATCCTGTGTTTTTGTCTGATTATGATTGCGAACAAAAATTGACTCATTGAATGATCTTGAAAAATGTAAATATCAGTATCGACATTGGTATGACCGATACTGCCCCTGTAACTACTTGCTACTGGATCGATACCTACATTTGTAGTATCAGCCAAAACTAAAGTATCAAACAACAAAACAAGTGATTATTACATTTTAGCAAAAGAGAAGAATAAGTGATTATTACATTTTAACAGAAATGTAGATAGAAACATGTTACATTAGAAAGTTCCTAAATAAAAATATTGTTCATGGAATTGTTGAGACATTTCTAGGATGTATTAACGATTTTTACGAGATTTTGATAGATTTTAGTACATTCTGAGGCCAGCACGGCTCACTTGGCAGAGCAGCCGTGCCAGAAACTCGACGGTTCCAGGTTCGATCCTAGTCACTGCCGTTGTGTCCTTGAGCAAGGTACTTTACCCACCTGCTCCCAGTGCCGCCCACACTGGTTTAAATGTAACTTAGATAATGGCTTTCACTATGTAAAGCGCTTTGAGTCACTAGAGAAAAGAGTTAAAAAATATACTTCACTTCACTTAAAAGAAAACCACACTTTATTTTATTTTGCCTATCAAGAACACACGTTGTTTTTCTTTTTTATGCATTCTAAATAGTAAATAAATGCGATCAAAAGTCTGCTTACAATAGAGGCTATTAGAGTCGCACTATTCTGCCTACAAAGAACTTAAAACATATCCAAACACCTCCATTAAGTTGTTATGTACATGCAGTAGGTATATATTGGTAAGTTGGTAATGAATAGCATCCTGCCAGCTGCTATGCTGACAGTTATTTTAGTACCTGTCATTAAAGACAAGCCTAGTAAGGTAGGGACTATGGACAATTATCGACCTATCGCCCGATCTAGCATGCTATCTAAAGTGCTGGAAAGTGTGATCATATACAGAGTTGGGATCTTATTTGCACCGCAGACAACCAGTTTGGCTTTAAGAGCAAGTACAACACTGACTTGTGTGTTTATGCTTTACAAGAAGCAGTAGAAAAATACAGACTGCAGAGCCCAACAATGTTGGTAGGGTTTATTGATGCATCTAAGGCATTTGACAGAGTCAACCATCTCAAACTCTTCACCAATCTGAAGCATAGGGGTGTTCTGGGTAGGGATGTCCCGATCCAGGTTTTTGCACTTCCGATCCGATACCGATGTTGTTTTTGCACTTCCGATCCGATACCGATACCGACCGATACTGGCCTATCCGAGCATGTATTAAAGTTTAAAGTTATTTAGCCTACTTAGTTGTCAGAATCATGTTGAAAAGGGTTTTAGTACTCTTGATAACAACTAGCCAGCTGAATTAGGGGAGTTTGAACAATACACAATGGTTGGTAACAAGAAACTGACCTGTTTATTCAAGGATAAACACAAAATAGACAAAATTATACATGACAAACAGAAATGGCATCATTGAACTAGGGCTGGGCGATATGGCCTTTTTTTAATATTGCGATATTTTAAGGCCATATTGCGATACACGATATATATCTCGATATTTTGCCTTAGCCTTGAATGAACACTCGATGCATATAATCACAGCAGTATGATGATTCTATGTGTCTACATTAAAACATTCTTCTTCATACTGCATTAATATATGCTACTTTTAAACTTTCATGCAGAGAAGGAAATCACAACTAAAAAAAAATCACTATTTTTTTCATACGGTGTTGATCTGGAAATGTTTGCCTCGGCATTTTGATGGTGTGGACGTGTGGCACCGAATGGAGATAAGCGTCTCGACAGACGTCACAATATTTGAACAATGATGACGAAAACTGTTTTCTCTGTCGTGTCCGTGTGTCGAAAATTGTTATGCGCTTTTTTTTTTTAATTTTGATTTTGTGTGTGGCATAGATTTGCCGTGCGCAGAGGACGCTTCAGCAGTGCGCAATTGCACAGGCGAGCACCTTAGAGGGAACGTTGCTCGCACGGCTGCGCTAGCACCACAGCTAACGTTAGCCATGCAGCTACCTCTCTGCTCGAAGAGGACGTGACAGTATGTGACGTATGACGTGACAGTATGTGACGTGTGTAAGAAGGTGCGCTTGCTGTCTGTGAGAGGGAGACACAGGAAAGAGTGAGAAGAGCCTGTCGTGTAATGCCAGCAGCTAAAAGCAACTGCGTGAGAATCCACAGACCTGTGGATGTGTTGAAGGTGTGCTGGAAAATGCGGAACGGAAATTAGGGAGCAGCAGAAAAGTGGAATGTATTATTTAAATCTGTGCGTTGGAAAACACGGACCGGAATATTTTTTTAAACTGGATCTGGATCGGCATTTTCCCATGCCTTGCCGATACGCAATTTTTGGCAAATATCGGCGGCCGATCCGATCCAAATATCGGATCGGGACATTTAATAGTAGTTAAATTCGACCGAACGACGACAACCACGCGGTTGCAAGTACCAGACGTATATACAGTCGTGATCAAAAGTTTACATACACTTGTAAAGAACATCATGTCATGGCTGTCGTGAGTTTCCAAAACTTTCTACAACTCTTATTTTTTTGTGATAGAGTGATTGGAGCACATACTTGTTGGTCACAAAAAACATTCATGAAGTTTGCTTCTTTTATGAATTTATTATGGGTCTACTGAAAATGTGAGCAAATGTGCTGGGTCAAAAGTATACATACAGCAATGTTAATATTTGCTTACATGTCCCTTGGCAAGTTTCCCTGCAATAAGGCGCTTTTGGTAGCCATCCACAAGCTTCTGCTTGAATTTTTGACCACTCCTCTTGACAAAATTGGTGCAGGTCAGCTAAATGTGTTGGTTTTCTGACATGGACTTGATTCTTCAGCATTGTCCACACGTTTAAGTCAGGACTTTGGGAAGGCCATTCTAAAACCTTCATTCTAGCCTGATTTAGCCATTCCTTTACCACTTTTGATGTGTGTTTGGGGTCATTGTCCTGTTGGAACACCCAACTGTGCCCAAGACCCAACCTCCGGGCTGATGATTTTAGCTTGTCCTGAACAATTTGGAGGTAATCCTCCTTTTTCATTGTCCCATTTAAAGCACAAGTTCCATCGGCAGTAAAACAGACACAGAGCATAATACTACCACCACCATGCTTGACAGTGGGCGTGGTGTTCCTGGGATTAAGGGCCTCGCCTTTTCTCCTTCAAACATATTGCTGGGTATTGTGGCCAAACAGCTCAATTTTTGGTTCATCTGACCACAGAACTTTACTCCAGAAGGTCGTATCTTCGTCCATGTGATGTCAGATTACACAACAATTGAGCTGTTTGGCCACAATACCCAGCACTATGTTTGGAGGAGAAAAGGCGAGGCCTTTAATCCCAGGAACACCACGCCTACCGTCATTGCTGTATATATACTAACATTGCTGTATGTATACTTCTGACCCAGCAGATTTGCTCACATTTTCAGTAGACCCATAATAAATTCATAAAAGAACCAAACTTCATGAATGTTTTTTGTGACCAACAAGTATGTGCTCCAATCACTACATCACAAAAAAATAAGAGTTGTAGAAATGATTGGAAACTCAAGACAGCCATGACATGATGTTCTTTACAAGTGTATGTACACTTTTGACCACGACTGTATGTACATCATCGTCACAAGACAACCAAACTTCTTATACACAATATATTTAAGAATAGTGTTAATAATGAAATATAAAGTTAGTAAAGATGTGAGAGTAAGAAGTCAACAAACCTGTTCTGTGTAACACAACTTGATGATGTTTCTTATAATAAACATCCAGTAGTTGATGTTGTCGCTCCTTCTCCTCTTTTGTTGGACAAAGTTCCTCCTCATACTTTGCTATCGTTCTTTCGCACATTTTCACACAATCACAACACTTTACACTCACATTAGTTCCCTACTTAGCGATGTTTAAATAACTTCCGCGTCTCTTTGTTAGCAGCTAACAAGCTAAGCTAACTAGCCAGCTAAGCTAGCTGCAAGCTACCTTAAGTGAAGCTATCAAACAGGAGAAGTGTCAAAGTGCGCTCAGACTAATGTATCCTGCTACAAACAATTATTAACCGTGTGTACTCTATTAAACAACATATATGTAAGAATACAGAAATAGAATGCCCGCGTTTAGGCCTTCTCCGTCAGACGCCATCTTGCTGTATCACCCGATCGGTCCACGCATGCGCGTATTTACGTCACTTCCGTCAACTTGTTTTGCCACAGTTACTTACCATGGTTCTTTTGTGTCATCTGTATTTCAATAACAATGTCATAATAAACCATTACATACTAAACAAACGTTATTAAAAATACGGTATTCATTATGAAACCTCACAGATCTGTACACAACCTGAAAGATGTGTCCAGCAGCCTTAAATGGAAAATATATCGATGATTTACTATTTTATAATTATTTATTTATTTAGGAATTCTGAAAGTGTAAAATAATGTTGTTGTTAGGTTACAGTAAGTGCTTTGTTTGAAAAATATCAACATTTAAAAAATAAATTCTGCGATGGGAGTTAGTGGCGCCCCCGTGCGTCATTCATTACAATGACAGAAGCGTAAAAGTGGTTGAAATTGTGGCGATACACCTTGTTCATTTTCATATTCTTGTTCCCTTTTACTCCGAGGTAAGATATTATTTTTATACATACATGACTAAAACATACAAGTATTTCATTAAGATGGCGCCGCTGTAGTGGCTGCTGGTGGCAGGAGCTCTGTGCTCTTGTGTCATCCTTTTGTGTTCCTGCTGTTTCCCTCTTGTTTTCATGTGGTTTTTTTGCCTTTTGGTTGGGGACCCTTTGGGACTGTGTGACAAGGGGTGGCACTTTCCTGACTTCTGTGGTGCTTTTCTGTGAACTTCTGGATCTGCCTACCGGAGACCAGCCTGCTGGGTCTCTGCCACACCAGAGTCCATTTGGAGAGACTGGAGGAGATGTGGATGAAGAGACAGGACTGCGGAGCTGACGCTGAGCGCCGGGACGGACTAGCTTCACAGTGTCTTGGCTGAATGAGCAGGTATCGGACACCTCGGTCTCCTTGGACGCATCCTCGCTCATCCACGCGGACTGGACACTGGCCGAGAGTTGGTGTGCGACTCTCTTGGTTGCTTTGTTGGGTCTGCTCCTGTCTCTGGCCATGCTCCTCCCACCCCAGCAGATGATAGCGTGGAACACCGCAGAGGCCTCCACAGTGTGCTATTTTTACATACTGCTACAAAATTAAAAGTAAAACAACAAAAAATAATTAACCAATAATATATATTGCACACACACGATTGCACCCTGCATAGACAAGCAACCAAACAAAAACATAATTTCAACACCCATGGGGACAATTTAGGGAAATGACAGACATGACATTAAAGGAAGTGGATATAAATCAAGATATTGAACAACTTAATACAGATATTACAAAGTGCATAATGGAAGATAACAAACAGAGCATACCAAGGAGTAGAATAGGGAAAAGAAGGAAGATGGTGGACACAAACGTGCACAGACACAATAAAAGAACGGAATAAAGCATTTAGAATATTAAGAAGGACACATAATTTTCAAGATATGATCCAGTATAAAAGGCACCAAGCTAAAGTAAGGTATGTTATTAAAAAGAGGGAAAAAAGACTATTGGAGAACATTTTGTGAATCACTAAACAGAACTACTCCTTTAGGCCAAGTGTGGGGAATGATCTAGAACATGTCAGGGATCAGAAGTCAACATAAACATCATGTGATGAAAGATGGCACACAGTGTGTGTGTCATGTCTGTGTGATCATGTTTTGTTTTAGTCATGTTCGGTTTTGTTTTTGGACTTTTTGTGCACTTTTGTTTTGTTTTGTCACCATAGCAACCATTAGTTTTCACCTGTCACGTCACGCACCTGTTTCACGTTTTGAGTCACGCACCTGCTTTCACTAATCATGTCTACAGTATTTAAGTTCATTGTTTTCAGTTTGTCGTTCTGACGACATCCCGCATTTATGCTTCTGCACACTCTCCACACACCCTTAAGACCCTTGCTGCTCTTTTTTCATGCCGGTTCCATGCCAAGTAAGTTTTTGTTTATTAAGCCACAGTTAGTGTTTTTGTTGTTCATAGTTTCTGCCTTTGTGCAAGTATTTGTTTTCATAGCCAAGTCGTTTCTCCGCCACTGTGCGCGCTTTTCGTTTGTACTTTTTTTTGTAGTTATAGTCGTTTCTCCGCCACTGTGCGCACTTTTCGTTTGTACTTTTTGTTGTTGTTATAGTGTTTAAATAAATCATGTAATCACCTTCACGCCACATCTGGTCCAAATCACTTGCACCTCGGGAGAACAAACCAAGCCATAGTCCAAGTCATGACAGTGTGGTAGAAAATAAAGAAAACGCAGAACTTTTAGCAAAAACATTTGTTAAAGTGCACAGTAATGATCATTTGAGAAATGTAGGAAAAGAAAAGAGAGAAGAAACAACTAGTTTAAATATTGGGGAAATGATGGAAGATAATGATAATGGCTTTAGCAACACTGTAGATATGACATTTTCTTTGAATGAAATGGTTCCAATATTGAAAAAGGTTAAAAATACGACACCAGGAAAGGACCAGGTGAGTTATCAGATGATCTAAAACTTAAGTAGCATCGGCAAAGAAGTGGTCTTGAAATGATATAATAGGATATATGAAGAAGGAAAATGAGCAGCTGAGTGGAAAGAAGCTGTAATAATTCCAATATGCAAACCAGGGAAAGACCCGGAAGAGGCAGGTAATTATAGGCCCATAGCATTGACCTCACATTTGGGCAAAGTAATGGAAAAAATGAATAATGAAAGACTGGTCAATTATTTAGTGTCATGTCTGTGTGATCATGTTTTGTTTTAGTCATGTTCGGTTTTGTTTTTGGACTTTTTGTGCACTTTTGTTTTGTTTTGTCACCATAGCAACCATTCGTTTTCACCTGTCACGTCACGCACCTGTTTCACGTTTTGAGTCACGCACCTGCTTTCACTAATCATGTCTATAGTATTTAAGTTCATTGTTTTCAGTTTGTCGTTCTGGCGACATCTCACATTTATGCTCTGTACATTCCTGACACTTGTTTTCATCTCCATCCTTCATGCTGCTATTTTTGTCCAAGCCAAGTAAGTTTTTGTTTATTAATGCTATAGTCTTTTGGTTTCATAGTTTGTTCCCCGCCATTGTGCGCGCTTTTCGTTTGCACTTTTTTTTTTGATATATTAAATAAATCATGTACTTACATTCCCGTCTCGCCCGAGCCAACTTTCCGTTGCCTTCTAGAAAAACTAAACCCCAGGAACCAAGTCATGATATTTAGAGTCAAAAGAAAAAAGAAAAAACTACCAATATGGATTTGGGAAAGCAAGAAACACTCCGGAAGAACTTTGAACATGTCACGAGGGAGGTGCTGGACATTGAGTCCGAATGGACCATGTTCCGCGCCTCTATTGTCGAGGCAGCTGATTGGAGCTGTGGCCGCAAGGTAGTTGGTGCTTGTCGTGGCGGTAATCCTAGAACCCATTGGTGGACACCGGCGGTGAGGGATGCCGTCAAGCTGAAGAAGGAGTCCTATCGGGTTCTTTTGGCTCATAGGACTCCTGAGGCAGCGGACAGGTACCGACAGGCCAAGCGGTGTGCGGCTTCAGCGGTCGCAGAGGCAAAAACTCGGACATGGGAGGAGTTCGGTGAGGCCATGGAAAACGACTTCCGGACGGCTTCGAAGCAATTCTGGACCACCATCCGCCGCCTCAGGAAGGGGAAGCAGTGCACTATCAACACCGTGTATGGCGAGAATGGTGTTCTGCTGACCTCGACTGCGGATGTTGTGGATCGGTGGAGGGAATACTTCGAAGACCTCCTCAATCCCACCAACACGTCTTCCTATGAGGAAGCAGTGCCTGGGGAGTCTGTGGTGGGCTCTCCTATTTCTGGGGCTCAGGTTGCTGAGGTAGTTAAAAAGCTCCTCGGTGGCAAGGCCCCGGGGGTAGATGAGATCCGCCCGGAGTTCCTTAAGGCTCTGGATGCTGTGGGGCTGTCTTGGTTGACAAGACTCTGCAGCATCGCGTGGACATCGGGGGCGGTACCTCTGGATTGGCAGACCGGGGTGGTGGTTCCTCTCTTTAAGAAGGGGAACCGGAGGGTGTGTTCTAACTATCGTGGGATCACACTCCTCAGCCTTCCCGGTAAGGTCTATTCAGGTGTACTGGAGAGGAGGCTACGCCGGATAGTCGAACCTCGGATTCAGGAGGAACAGTGTGGTTTTCGTCCTGGTCGTGGAACTGTGGACCAGCTCTATACTCTCGGCAGGGTCCTTGAGGGTGCATGGGAGTTTGCCCAACCAGTCTACATGTATTTTGTGGACTTGGAGAATATGGTCATGAGCTTTGGGTTATGACCAAAAGGACAAGATCACGGGTACAAGCGGCCGAAATGAGTTTCCTCCGCCGGGTGGCGGAGATAGGGTGAGAAGCTCTGCCATCCGGGGGGAGCTCAAAGTAAAGCCGCTGCTCCTCCACATCGAGAGGAGCCAGATGAGGTGGTTCGGGCATCTGGTCAGGATGCCACCCGAACGCCTCCCTAGGGAGGTGTTTAGGGCACGTCCGACCGGTAGGAGGCCGCGGGGAAGACCCAGGACACGTTGGGAAGACTATGTCTCCCGGCTGGCCTGGGAACGCCTCGAGGTCCCACAGGAAGAGCTGGACGAAGTGACTGGGGAGAGGGAAGTCTGGGCTTCCCTGCTTAGGCTGCTGCCCCCGCGACCCGACCTCGGATAAGCGGAAGAAGATGGATGGATGGATGGATGGAAGAAACACAAAGGAGCAGCAGTGCAGCTGGAAGAGGAAATTAGAAAAGGACAAATAAATAAAGAAAGTATAATTGCAGTATTTTTTGACATAGAGAAAGCTTATGATATGTTGTGGAAACAGGGCTTGCTGATAAAACTAAATACAATTGGGATTAGAGGGAAAATGTATAGATGGATAAAAGACTTCTTAACAAGTAGAACAATATTAGTAAAAATAGAGAATGAATATAGTAGAGATTATGAAGTGGAAAATGGGACCCCGCAAGGGAGTATAATAAGTCCAGTACTGTTTTCAATAATGATAAATGAAGTGTTTAGTGAAGTGGAAGGGTTAGTGGAGGTGGCACTGTTTGTGATGATGGAGTGATGTGGAAGAGAGCTAGAAATACACATCATAGAGAAAAGAAGATTCAAAAAGTGGTAAGTAAAGTTGAAGAATGGGGAACAGCTTGGGGTTTAAGATTCTCTGTTGGAAAGACTACAGTCATACATTTTACAAAGAGGAAAGTTCAAAACAAGCTCCAATTTAAACCATATGGAGAAAATATAGAAGATGTACAAGTATTTAAATATTTGGGAATATGGTTTGATAAAAATATGAACTGGTCAACCCACATCAGCAAAATAGTGGAGAAAAGTAAAAAGGTGTTAAATATAATGAGGGCTTTGAAGGGTGAAAATTGGGGGTCTGATAGGCAGACATTGAAAGCAATATATATCACTTTAATTCCATCTGTTATTGATTATGGATGCATCATTTATCAATCTGCTTCAAAAACATGACTTGGGGAAATAGACAGGATCCAATCACAGGCACTAAGGTTATGTTGTGGAACTACTAAATCAACCCCAGTTGCAGCATTACAAGTAGACATGAATGGAAAACATTTAGACATGAGAAGAGATCAACTGTCAGCAGTTTATTGGGCAAACTTAAAAGGGTCCAAGCAAGGACATCCAACTCACCAAGTGTTACCAAACTGCCAAGAAAAACAGAAGAAAAAAAATGAATAGTTTGGGGTGGATAATAGGAGACATATGTGAAAAAGCTCAAATTGAAAATATTAAAGTTAGCCTACAGTACCAATCCCTGCAATACCACCGTGGATGTATGTCGACCCAAATGTAAACATGCAATTACTAAAGAATATAATTTTAATTAGTTACCAGATAGAACAATGGATTGAGGAAACATCATAATATATACAGATGCATCAAAAACTATACGTAATAAAGTAGGAGCTGCAGCAGTTATCACACAAGGAAACATAGTATTAAATAAAAGAATCAGTGATAAGTTATCTGTTTTTACGAGGGAATTTGCCGCAATTTATATGGCAGTTCATTGGATATAGGAAAATAAAGCAAGGAAAGCAGTCGTGTGCTCGGACTCCAGCAGTGCATTGATGAGCATAAAAAACATAGCATGAGAAACAAGACAAGATTTAGTTGATGAAATAGTTCAGGCAATCTGCAGAATAAATTAAGCAGGAAGTGTGGTAACATTTCTCTGGTACCTGCTCATGTAGGAGTTGTGGGCAATGAATCAGCAGATAGATACACAAAACAAACAAGCACTAAAACAGAAGTAAACATGGAGATGAACCACAGTAAAGAAGAAGTGAAGAACATCATTAAGATAGAAGACAATAAAAAGATGATTGGAATAAGGAAAGAAAAGGTCGAGAGTATTACAAAGTCCAGAGGAGAGTAGGTGTAATGAGAGGAGGAATAGAAATAGGAAGGAAGAAGACATTATTACTAGAATGAGATTAGGACATACATATCTAAATAGTTGATAGGAAACATAATACAGGACTGTGTGACTGTTGTCATCACATAGAAAGTGGAGGACATCTTTTAATACATTGTAGCAAATACAATAGAGAAAGGCAAATACTGGGAAATAAGTTAGTGAAAGACAAGTTTAGGTTAGTAGTGGAAGATATTTTAGGATTGCACTCAGAACACATAGGTTATAAAGCATTATATACATATTTAAAAAAGACTATAGAGTAGGGATCACCTCCGTCCACACTCCATTTCAGTAGGTGGCGGTAATGCACACCACAAGGTTGCTTGTCAACCGCCATTAAACCAAAGAAGAAGAAGAAGAAGGCTTTGTTTATCCCTCACGAACTTTGACCTAGATAAATTGGACCTCCTGTACTGTAGAATGTAGTATGGACCATAGGACAGGACGAAGACCTCCTGTACTGTAGAATGTAGTATGGACCATAGGACAGGACGCTAAGAAGCTGTGGAGGCCTAAGATGCTCTACTAGTCTGCTGGAAATCCAAAGAAGACGAAGGAGTCAAAAGCAAAATGGCGTTTGACAGAGAAGGCCTAAACGTGGCCACTGGCCATTATTGTTTCTCTATTTGTATTTAGTGCATACATGTACGCATATATGTCGTGTAGTAGATGAAACATTGTTAGTCATTGTTTGTATCCGGATACATTAGTCTGAGCGCACTTTATCAAGTCTTGTGCTAGTTAGCTTAGCTTGCTAGTTAGCTTAGCTTGTTAGCTGCTAACAAAGAGACGCGGACGTTATCAACACATCGCTAAGTAGAGATCAAATGTGAGTGTAAAGTGTTGTGATTGTGGGAAAATGTGCGAAAGAACGATAGCAAAGTACGAGGAGGAACTTTGTCCAACAAAAGAGGAGAAGGAGCGACAACATCAACTACTGGACGCTGTTTTCAAGAAACATCAAGTTGTGTTACACAGAACAGGTTTGTTGACTTCTTACTCTCACATCTTTACTAACTTTATATTTCATTAGTAACACTTTTCTTCAATAGGAAGATGCTTTGTCTTGTGGGGATGATGCAATGCTTTCATTTAGATTCTTCATGAAAACGAGACAGTTTGAGGTTGATGTTCCTCTCAGTTTGTAACAATGTGTGATTGATTGATTGAAGGACTTATGAGAAGTTTGCATAGGAAAGGGTACACTTTCATCACGGTACACATTCACTGCTACAAGAAAGCCTGACATGGTTTCACTTGAAATACATTTTAATTCACACAGACAGGACGCAACATCTGCAGAAAGCAGCATTTAAAATAAATAAATGATAAATGATAAATGGGTTGTACTTGTATAGCGCTTTTCTACCTTCAAGGTACTCAAAGCGCTTTGACACTACTTCCACATTTACCCATTCACACACACATTCACACACTGATGGAGGGAGCTGCCATGCAAGGCGCTAACCAGCACCCATCAGGAGCAAGGGTGAAGTGTCTTGCTCAGGACACAACGGACATGACGAGGTTGGTACTAGGTGGGGATTGAACCAGGGACCGTCGGGTCGCGCACGGCCACTCTTACACTGCGCCACGCCGTCAAATACAATATACTGCAAGAAAATAAATGAAAATATAATTTAAAAAAAGCAGAAGGTTTTGTCTATTTCCAGTTACGAGTAGCCGCAACCTGTAATGTCCTTTCAAAGCGACTTTGAAGGAAGTAAGGGATTTACACTCCTTTATGGCTATTGATAGGAAGTTCCACATGTTGGTGGTATAGCAGGCACACAAATTAGAACCTTTTTTAGAGTGAAATCTGGGTTGAATGTGATTTGTACAACTACCTCTGGTGTTATAATGGTGAATATATTTTGAAGTGTCTAGACAGGTACATGGGTATTTTAGTGGTGTATCTTGTACACCAGACCAACTTCAAGAAGATGCATTCTTTCGGCGACCAAGAGCCTCCCCACGTTAAGGAAATGGTTGGTGGAAAGGTGAGCCCGAGATGGACGGTTGAGTAGAAGCCCAATCATTTTGCTTTGGCTGTCTGGAGTTTGTTTTTCAGGGCTTTTAAGGCGTCACGGTACCAAACATGAACTCCGTAGTCAAATTGGAGTTAATGAGTGCTTGTGTTAGTCTTAAGTGTATTTCTACCCACCAGCGGGGTGATCCTACTATGTAAGAACTAGGGTTGTACGGTATACCAGTATTCGTATAGTGCCGCGATACTAATGAATCATATTCGGTACTATACCGTTTTTAAAAAGTACTACTTCTATGATTACATCAATATTTTTTGGTGTCAGAACATCTTCTTTTGTTTAAAAAAAAATATATATTATGTTTGTAAACTGAGGAAATACGTCCCTGGACACATGAGGACTTTGAATATGACCAATGTATGATCCTGTAACTACTTGGTATCAGATTGATACCCACATTTGTGGTATCATCCAAAAGTAATGTAAAGTATCCAAACAACAGAAGAATAAGTGATTATTACATTTTAACAGAAGTGTATATAGCACATGTTAAAACAAAAAATATGTAGATGTTAACATTAAATGAAAAAGTAGATTAATAATCCATTGTCTACCACTTGTCTTTAATAATTTGACAAAATAATAGAATATAAATGACACAATATGTTACTGCATATGTCAGCAGACTAAATTAGGAGCTTTTGTTTGCTTACTTCCTACTAAAAGACAAGTTGTCTAGTATGTTCACTATTTTATTTAGGGACAACATTGCAATAAGAAACATATGTTTAATGCACCCTAAGATTTTTTGTTAAAATAAAGCCAATAATGCACTTTTTTGTGGTCCCTTTTATTAACAGAAGTATCGTAATACATTTTGGTACAGGTACCGGTACCAAAATATTGATATCGGGACAACACTAGTGAGAACAGAATTTGTCGGTTGATTCTTTGATTACCTTAGTAGTAATTTTGTCACTGGAGAGATTAGTCTGTACGATGCAGCCAAGATAGGTAATCTCATTTTTGTTTGTTATAATATTGTCACTTGCCTGTGAAGTTATCTACTTTTCTGAGGTTAGGAATTGACCCAAAGACCTGTGTACTTGCAAGTACGGAGCGAGTCTTCATTTGCCAGTTTGTCATTGAAAGCCTTGCTAGTCTAGGTCTTGAGGATTGTAGCTTTGCTTGTTTTGTGGCCGTCAGCCTCGGTTCTATGTTCTTTATGGGTAAAGAAAATCATGGAATGATCACTTAAGCCGCATACAGTAGTTCCACTTGTGGTGATCTTAGACTGGTCAGAAGTAACAAAGAGGTCTATGAAGGTTTAAAAGGACTCACTCACCCTGGTAGTTTGCTTAATGAGCTAAGTGAGACAATGTTGGTGGCACAGCTTAGTGAAGGTTTTTTAAAATGGGTGCATCCTTTCAGGACATATCTGTGTTCCAGTCCCCAAGAAGATGTAAACCTGTATCAACATGTTTAAACAAAACTCACACACTCACCAAAAATATTTTGTACAGTAATCAAATCTAATTAGTTATAATTTCACTTCCTGATTCTGACTGACATGCATCAATAAGTGAAAGTAAACATTTATTTTCAATAACCAAAGTAGACCCAGGAGACGTTGGGAAGACTGTGTCTCACAGCTGGCCTAGGAACGACTCGGATCCCCCGGGAAGAGCTGGACGAAGTGGCTGGGGAGAGGAAAGTCTGGGCTTCCCTGCTTAGGTTGCTGCCCCCGCGACCCGACCTCGGATAAGCGGAAGAAGATGGATGGATGGATGGAGTAATGACTATGATAAAGTTTAGGTGTATACAGAATAAAATATTTACACACTTTACATCAGTGAGTTTAAAGTTAAGAATGCCTCAATCAATGTTGCCTCGTACTTATAAAAACTTTTCAAATTGACCCCCATCAAATTTCCAAGTCTAATTTTTAACTCACTTTTGAATTAATTTTAGTGCCTGGGATAAAAGAAGGTATTTCCCGTGTTTTTATTGGTTGTTTTACCACACACTTTTAACACAACACACGAAGGAACACAAATAATGTCTTTGTGTTAACAGTGTCAGTCCAAAACTATTTCTCTTCTCTCTTTATCTTATTTACTTATTTACCCAACAGACGTCCAGCAGCCCCCCCACATTAAAGAGGAAGTGTGGATCACTCAGGAGGGAGGGTGTCTTCTAGGGCAGGAGGAGGATGATGTCAGCAAGTTTCCACTGACTGTTGTCTCTGTGAAGACTGAAGAGCATGAAGACAAACCACCGGAGTCCTCACAGCTTCATCACAGTCCAAGTAAGCACATATCATTTTATTCTCAGGGCATTCAATCCATCACAACTGGACTGTTCACTTTGTCTTAGAAGACGTTTGTCCTCTCATCCAAGTAGGCTTCATCACTTCATGCTCATAGACTTAAAGTCTTAAATCTAATCACTGGAATTTAGGGGGGAACTGCACTTTTTTGAGGGATTTTTTTCTATCGTTCACAATCATTTTAAAAGACATGACTATTGAGATATATATATATATATATATATATATATATATATATATATATATACTTTTTTTTAATCACATTCTAACTCATAAATGTAAATAAAAGTCCACTTGCAATGGAACCAATGGGAGGTCCTCTATAACCATCCAAAAAGCGCCAACAATACTCCATTTGTATTTCGTGGCTTGAATAGCAAGCAAGTATTAGTGATATTGTTATTATAAGTGCTAACGCAGACAAACTATGTATAGCTTGTGTGTCTATGTTGACATCACCGGCTGGTGAGCTCCTTCCTCGCCTCGGTGCTGGTAAAAGATTATTCCAGATCATGAATCGTGCCTCTCACCTGGATAGTAGAAGGATGAGGACGTACTCTGACAAGTTGGTACTGTTTGACAGCCAAAATAGACCCGGCAATGGCGAGCGACACAAAAACACGCTCAACTTCACCCCCCCCCCCTTTTCCGTGCGACGATTATGAGTCATTCTTCATACAATAAATTATGTTTTATTATGTTTGTTGACTCTCATGAAGTCTGCAGTGATGTTGAAAAAAAAAAAGCAAACGTTCTGAAGCGTTTTCGAGATAAATGCGCTAATGAGCAAAAATACGTAAATATTACATCTATTTAAAAATGTGCCTGTTACTAGTGACATACAGTCGCGAAAGTGTACATACATATGTCATGGCTGTCTGGAGGTTCCAATACTTTCTACAACTCTTTTTTTTTTGTGATAGAGTGATTGGAGCACATACTTGTTGGTCACAAAAAACATTCATGAAGTTTGGTTCTTTTATGAATTTATTATGGGTCTACTGAAAATGTGAGCAAATGTGCTGGGTCAAAAGTATACATACAGCAATGTTAATATTTGCTTACATGTCCCTTGGCAAGTTTACCTGCAATAAGGCACTTTTGGTAGCCATCCACAAAATTGAGCTGTTTGGCCACAATACCCAGCAACATGTTTGGAGGAGAAAAAGTGAGGCCTTTAATCCCAGGAACACCATTCCTACCGCTGGTGGCCATGATTGTAAACAATGTGCAGATGTGAGGAGCTCCACAACCTGTGACGTCACGCTACTCGCCTGCTACTTCCGGTAGAGGCAAGGCTTTTTTATCAGCGACCAAAAGTTGCGAACTTTATCGTCGATGTTCTCTACTAAATCCTTTCAGCAAAAATATGGCAATATCGCGAAATGATCAAGTATGACACATAGAATGAACCTGCTATCCCCGTTTAAATAAGAAAATCGCATTTCAGTTAGCCTTTAAAGGGGTCATATATATATAATTTTTTTTCTAAATGTAAAATACTTCCTTGTGGTCTACATAACATGTAATGGTGGTTCTTTGCTCAAAATGTTGCATGGATGATGTTTTACAGATCATCTTCAAGTCGCTTTCTGACAGTCACTTCAGGATGCGCCGTTTTGTGGGCGGTCTTATTTACGTGGCTCACCTTCGACAGCGTCTTCTCCCCGTCATCTTTGTTGTGGCGGTGTAGCGTGCAAGGACGAGAGTGGAAGAAGTGTCAAAAGATGGAGCTAGGGCTGCAACAACTAATCGATTAAATCGATTAAAATTGATTATAGAAATAGTTGGCGGTTAATTTAGTCATCGATTCATTGGATCTATGCTATGAGCATGCGCTGATGCTACGTTTTTTTTAATTATTATTATTTTTTATATATAAACCTTTATTTATAACTGCAACGTTTACAAACAGCTGAGAAACAATAATCAAAGTAAGTACCAAAACAGTTCAAAACAGTGCCAGGGGGGCGCTGAGGCTATGTCTCACGAGGTGGCAGTAAGCCAGCCAATGATGTGTGATGTGCAGCTCACGTGACGACGAGGAGATTTTTTTAAGGAAGCGAAGCAGCAACTGTTGTGTATTAAAGGGGAACATTATCACAATTTCAGAATGGTTAAAACCATTAAAAATCAGTTCCCAGTGGCTTATTATATTTTTCGAAGTTTTTTTCAAAATGTTACCCATCACGCAATATCCCTAAAAAAAGCTTCAAAGTGCATGCTTTAACCATCGTTATATACACCCGTCCATTTTCCTGTGACGTCACATAGTGAAGCCAACACAAACAAACATGGCTGAAAGAACAGCAAGCTATAGCGACATTAGCTCGGATTCAGACTCTGATTTCAGCGGCTTAAGCGATTCAACAGATTACGAATGTATTGAAACGGATGGTTGTAGTGTGGAGGCAGGTAGCGAAAACGAAATTGAAGAAGAAACTGAAGCTATTGAGCCATATCGGTTTGAACCGTATGCAAGCGAAACCGACGAAAACGACACGACAGCCAGCGACACGGGAGAAAGCGAGGACGAATTCGGCGATCGCCTTCTAACCAACGATTGGTATGTGTTTGTTTGGCATTAAAGGAAACTAACAACTATGAACTAGGTTTACAGCATATGAAATACATTTGGCAACAACATGCACTTTGAGAGTGCAGACAGCCCAATTTTCATCAATTAATATATTCTGTAGACATACCCTCATCCGCTCTCTTTTCCTGAAAGCTGATCTGTCCAGTCCAGTTGGAAATGCATCTGCTTTGAGTGTCGCAGGATATCCACACATTCTTGCCATCTCTGTCGTAGCATAGCTTTCGTCGGTAAAGTGTGCAGAACAAACGTCCAATTTCTTGCCACTTTCGCATCTTTGGGCCACTGGTGCAACTTGAATCTGTCCCTGTTCGTGTTGTTACACCCTCCGACAACACACCGACGAGGCATGATGTCTCCAAGGTACGGAAAACAGTCGAAAAAACAGAAAATAACAGAGCTGATTTGACTCGGTGTTTGAGAAAATGGCGGATTGCTTCCCGATGTGACGTCACAACGTGACGTCATCGCTCCGAGAGCGAATATTAGAAAGGCGTTTAATTCACCAAAAGTCACCCATTTAGAGTTCGGAAATCGGTTAAAAAAATATATGGTCTTTTTTCTGCAACATCAAGGTATATATTGACGCTTACATAGGTCTGGTGATAATGTTCCCCTTTAACTTTCAGGGTGTTAGGAACTTCTTGGAGAGTGCATTTTCTGTGTTGTTTTGAGTCGCAACAGGCATTCATGAGTTCAGCTTTTTTGTGAGTAACGTTAACGTTATCCATTTGTTGCAACGCGGGGCTGATAATGTGTCTCCGGCACATTCGACTCTGTTTTGAGAGAGAAATGCACGGTTACCAATTTCGAAATAAACGTTACAGACAGAAATATCTCAGATTCGTTTCATAATGGATCAATGTAGCCGGGCCGATAAAGCTATATAAATCTATTTAGATTTGAGTGACGCTTTAGTATAACTAAACGATATGAAGGTGCTGGAATATTTCATGCTGTTATTCAGAGGCAGCCTAAAATTAATCCTTTATTATTTACAACAAAAACGTGTACAATATCGGATCCAGTTCTGATGTGATGAGTTACATTTCTGTGTTATTATTGGTGTGACGTGTGGACGAGTGTAGCCACGGAAGCCTACCTTGGCAATACATGCCATTACATTGGAGACGAATGGAACATGAAGTCAATCTGCCTTACGACCATGCCACTAGAGCAGGGGTCGGCAACCTTTACCACTCAAAGAGCCATTTTGACCCGTTTCACAAATTTAAGAAAACAATGGGAGCCACAAAACTCTTTTGAAATTTAAAATGAAATAACACTGCATACACATTTTTTTTTAAATTTGTGCTATGTATAAACCAGGGGTCTCAGACACGCGGCCCTCACCTTAATATGAAAATGTAATGTTAGTGCGGCCCGCGAGTTTTATATCAATGGCGCTTGACAGCGTCATAATTGCCAACCCTCCCGGTTTTTCCGGGAGACTCCCGAATTTCAGGGCGACTATTCTCTCGAATGTCTGCTGATTTTCACCCAAACAACAATAGTAAGGGCGTGCCGTGATGGCACTACCTTTAGCGCCCTCTACAACCTGTACAAACAGCGTGCCAGCCCAGTTACATGTCATATGAGGTTTCTGCAGACACGTATGAGTGACTGCAAGGCATACTTTAACACTCTTACTAATATGCGCCACACTGTGAACCCACACCAAACAAGAATGACAAACACATTTCGGGAGAACATCCGCACCGTAACACAACATAAACACAACAGAACAAATACCCAGAATCCCATGCAGCACTAACTCTCCCGGGCTACATTATACATCCCCGCTACCACCAAACCCCGCCTCCCACACATCACCCCCCCTCCGTGCATTGGTTGAGGTGGGCGGGGTTTGGTGGTCCATTTGTGTCAAGGAGGTGAAATTAGGTCTGAAAACCTTTTGACATTAGGACTTTTCAAAGTGTAGAATACCATCCGCCTTAAACAGAATATTCTACTTTGAAAGTAAACTAGATCATTTATTTTGTGTTTGTGCATGACTTCCTGTCCCACATGAGCAGATTTTAGCCTTGTTGTGTCGACCACTAAATATAGAAGCCAGGCGGTGGAAACTGACACATTGACTTGAAAACAAAAAAAACGTGACGAGTCTGTCGCTGTCGTTCCACATCCAGCGGAAATCCCCGGTTACACTTACAAACGTTGCTTGGCGAGATAAACGAAGAAACCATACTTGGGGTTTAAGGCGCGAAGCAAAAGGAAATACACTTTCAACCCACAGCACTCGCAGTGAGCGAATTCGACCACAAGATGGCGCCACAGCAGAGACAGCAATACAGAATACAGATGTACACTGTAAACGACCTGATCTTTTCTCCAAGTTTATACATCAGTAACTGACATTAAAGTCACAGGGGGCGCTGGAGGCTATCCCAGCTGCACTCAGGTGGAAGGGAATTTATCGCAATATAGATTTTAAGCCATGTTGCCCACCCCTGATAAAAAGTGGTCTTCTTTTCCTGTGAATAGAATAGAATAAAATTACTTTTGTTATCATTATACACAGGTACAATGAGATTAAAAGTAACTCCAGTATCAGTGTGACAGTCTACAATTATGCAAAACATAGGAAGGAGAGAAAAATAACATTTGTGCAAAAGGAGGTAAGGTGCACAGTCCGGTCCTGAGAACGAATGTTCAGAATGTGTTGTTTAAATATTATACTATATACATATCTACAGAAGCATTCAGATTGTGGGTGGAGAGTAAAAAATGCACACAGAGAGCTGCTAAACTATAAAATCAGTGCCTATGAGAGTTCACTTTGGTTATGGCTTTGGGGAAAAAACTGTTCTTGAGTCTGTTTGTCTAAGACCGGATGACCCTGTAGTGCCTTCCTGAGGCCAGCAGGTCACACAGGTCAAAGCCAGGGTGAGAGCTGTTCTTGATAATGTTGGTAGCTCTGCTGAGGCAGCGGGAGGTGTAAATGTCTATCAGGGAGGGGAGAGAGCAGCCAATGATCCGCTGTGCTGCCTTTACCACTCACTGGAGCCTCTCCCCGTCTGCAGTGGTGCAGCTGCCGTACCATGCTGTGATGCAGTATGTCAGCAGGCTCTCAATGGATGAGCGGTAGAAGGTCAGCAGCAGGTTGGAGTCCAGGTTGTACTTCTTCAGGACTCTCATGAAGTGCAGCCGCTGCTGAGCCTTCTTAGTGATAGCAGTAGTGTTCTCTGACCAGGAGATGTCAGAGATAAGGACACCAAGAGACCGGAAGGTGTGGACCCTCTCTACACACTCACCCTTTATCTAGAGGGGGGCTAGTTCAGTTCAGTGCTGTGTTTCCTGAAGCCGATGACGATCTCCTTAGTTTTCTTGGTCTTCAGAGCAAGGTTGTTCTCTGAGCACCAGTCTGACAACTTCCGGACCACCTTTCTGTAGGCTGCCTCGTCCCCCTTTGAGATGAGTCCGACCACTTCAGTGTCGTCCGCAAACTTCATTTAGAGGTTGTTGTTGTGGGTCGAACTGCAGTCGTAGGTGTAGAGGCAGTACAAAAGCGGGCTCAGCACACAGCCCTGTGGGGAGCCGATATTCAACGTGTGGTTGGAGGAAAGGTGGGGGCTGAGTCTCAGTCTAGGGCCGGTTGGAGAGAAAGTCTTTAATCCAGGCACACGTGAGGGAGGGGGGAGGCTGAGAGTGTACAGTTTTGTAATGAGAATGTCAGGTATTATTGTATGAAAGGCACAACTGTAATCCACAAAGAGCATCCGGACGTAGCTCTGCTGTTGCTCCAGGTGGTGTAGAGCAAAGTGGAGAGCCACAGTGATTGCATACTCAGTGGATCTGTTCGCCTGATATTCAAACTGGTAGGAGTCGAAATATTGGGGGAGATAGTCCTTAATGTGCTGTATAAGTAGCCTCTTGAAGCACTTCATGATTACCGGGGTGAGGGTCACTGGGCGGTAATCATTCAGGGTGGTGACAGGAGACTTCTTCGGCACAGAGATTACTATAGCTGATTTCAGGCAGGACAGGATGACTGCCTGGGCCAGGGAGAGATTGCAGATCCTGATACAGGTGGAGGTGAGCTGGTGGGCGCACGCTCTGAGCACCCTGCCAGGAACTCAGTCTGGGCCAGCAGCTTTCCCGGGGTTCACTGCCAGGAGCACCCCTCTGACATCATGCTCTTGTACAGTCAGTGGGGTGGTGGAGGAGCCTGGTAGGGATGGGGGCAGGGCTGGAACAGATGAGTGCTGCTGTGGTGTCTCGAAGCGAGCAAAGAAGCTATTTAGCTCCTCTGCTAGCGGCGCACTCAGGTCTGCTGTTGATACATCACAGCCTCTGAAGTTGGTGATGTGGTGTATGCCCCGCCACACCTCTCGTGAGTTGTTGCTGGACAGGGGGTACTCTATACTCATCCTGTGGTCCGCCTTAGCTTTTTTGATTCTTTTCTTGAGGCAAGTTCGAGCAGCCCTGTACAGAGCTCTGTCACCTGACCTAAAAGCAGCGTCGTGGGCCCTGAGGAGTGAGCAGACCTGGCTGGTCATCCAAGGTTTCTAGGTTTGAGAAAACCCGGATGATTTTATCGACAGTCACATTCCCAATGCAGAACTTGATATAGTCCAGTATAGTTCCTGTGTAAGTCCCAGTGTGTTCAGCTGAAACAGTCCTGTAGGTCTGACAGAGCATTTTCAGGCCAGGTTGTAACCGTCTTTATGGTGGGTCTGACTCTGCGTCTGAGAGGGGTGTAGGCTGAAGAGAGCAGGAGGGAAAGATGGTCTGACTGGCCGAGATGGGGGAGGAGTGTGGTTCGGTATGTGTGCCAGATATGTGTAAACATGATCCAGAGTGTTCTCTCCCCTAGTAGAACACTTTGCATGTTGGTAAAACTTTGGCAGTACAGTCTTTAAGTTGGCCTTATTAAAGTCCCATGCAATAATGTTAAACCATCCGGGTGGACCCGCTGCTGTTTGTTTACGGTGTTCAGCAGGAGAGAGAGCGCTGTGTTCATGTTGGCGTCGGGTGGGATGTAAACAGCCGTGACGATCATTACAGTTAGCTCTCTCTCAGAGACATGTACTCGAGGTCTGGGGAACAGTGTTGATCTATGATTGTCCCGTTGTTACACCAGTTATCATGCACGTAAACACAGAGACCCCCTCCTCTGCTCTTACCTGAGTTCACAGTCCTGTCCCAGCAGAGCAAAGTGCGCCCTGCTAGCTGCAGGCTAGCATCGGGGATCCTCAGGTGAAGCCACATTTCAGTGATGACCAAAACACAGCAGTCACAAACATAGCGATTTCCAGCAAGTTTTAATTCCAGGTTGTCCGTTTTATGCACCAGGGATCTGCCATGGCAGAGAAAGAGGCTCAGTAGAGGTGGATTGTGTGGTTGTATCATTAGCCGTAGTATAACACCGACCCTACAGTCCTGTTTCTGCTTCCTCTCCCTTCTCTGACTGCGCCGCCTCCCAGACCCGATAACAATCCACGGAGAGCCCGGCGATCTCGCTATGTCTTCTGGGATGTTGTGCGTGTAGTGAAAGTCTCCGGAGACCGATATCTGGTATTGGACGCCGATATACAAAAGTGTCTAGCAGGCGTACTGAGTATACACAGAAAGTGACAGCTAAGAAAGAAGTAGAAAAACAAAGAATAGCACTGAAGAGGAGAGCCTTGAGCCGCTGCAATTGTGCGCACCGCCATCTTAAATGTTGTAAAGAGCAGTGTGTTTGTTTTCAGGCCAATTCATCTAACTTGGTTATTTTAAGTACATGTAAACTTACTGAATGCCTCATGTGACTGATCAAGTCTGGACATTTCTCTTTGTCATTTTGTGTCCTGCAGACGTCTGTGAAGAACAACTTCTGCCTGAAAAACAGGAGTGTAGCTTCAGGATGGTGAAGGAGGATCCATCAAAGAGGAAGACCAGGCGCCACAGACCCTCTGGTGTCTCCTTTTCCTCTTTGACACAGACCCTGCCCTGTAAAAAGGAAGAGAAAGACTCACCGTCCCCCCACATTAAAAAGGAAGAGGAGGAACACAGCATCAGTCAGGAGGGAGATCATATTGAAGGACTGGTGGAGTTCTCTGTGAAGAGTGAAGATGATGAGGTCAAAGGTGAAAGTGAGGAGAAGAGAGAGGCGGAGCCTCCAAGCAGCAGCTCAACACAACACATGACAACAGAAGCTGATGGAGACCACTGTGGAGGATCACAAGCAGACAAGCTCTTAGCTCCACTATCAGATAGTGAGGACACAACGTCACACTCTCCTGACACTGATGATGAAGACTCTAAAGATGATAAGACATGTCACACTGACAACACTCAATTCAAATGTTCTCACTGTGACAAAACCTTTAAATACCATTGTCGTCTAAAAGTACACTTGAGAAGACACACCGGAGAAAAACCTTTTACCTGTTCCATCTGTGGTAAAGGTTTTGCAGCAAGTCGATATTTGAAAGCACACATGAGAGCACACGCTGGTGAAAAAACTTTTTTTTGTTCAATCTGTGGCTTATCTTTTACAAGGAAGCAACATTTGAAAGAGCACATCAGAGCGCACACTGGTGAAAAACCTTTTTCCTGTTCAACTTGTGGTAAAGCATTTACACAAAGTCGTTGTTTGAAAAAACACAAGAGAACACACACTGGTGAAAAATCACATTCCTGTTCAATCTGCAACAGAAGCTTTTGTGAACGAGCAAACCTTGTAGCACACATGAGAACACACCCAGGAGAGCAAGTGTTGAGTTGCAGTGTGTGTGGTGAAAGATTCTCTTCTAAGAACCAGTGTAAGAAACACAAGTGTGCTGGTGAGAACAGCAGCAGCAAATGAAACTGCAGGATTTGAAATAAACTGTCAAGACTTTAATTTTGACTTTCTAACAACATCAGCACATATAACATGTGTGACATTGTTGTTTGTGAAACAATCTTTTTAATATGCTTCTACATTTATAGATGATCCATCCATCCATCCATCTTCTTCCGCTTATCCGAGGTCGGGTCGCGGGGGCAGCAGCCTAAGCAGGGAAGCCCAGACTTCCCTCTCCCCAGCCACTTCGTCCAGCTCTTCCTGTGGGACCCCGAGGCGTTCCCAGGCCAGCCGGGAGACATAGTCTTCCCAACGTGTCCTGGGTCTTCCCCGCGGCCTCCTACCGGTCGGACGTGCCCTAAACACCTCACTAGGGAGGCGCTCGGGTGGCATCCTGACCAGATGCCCGAACCACCTCATCTGGCTCCTCTCGATGTGGACGAGCAGCGGCTTTACTTTGAGCTCCCCCCGGATGGCAGAGCTTCTCACCCTATCTCTAAGGGAGAGCCCCGCCACCCGGCGGAGGAAACTCATTTCGGCCGCTTGTACCCGTGATCTTGTCCTTTCGGTCATAACCCAAAGCTCATGACCATAGGTGAGGATGGGAACGTAGATCGACCGGTAAATTGAGAGCTTTGCCTTCCGGCTCAGCTCCTTCTTCACCAACGGATCGATACAGCGTCCGCATTACTGAAGACGCCGCACCGATCCGCCTGTCGATCTCATAGATCTTATAGATGAGATATTTTATATTAGTGTCAGTCTTGGTAAAAAGGATAGGACTCAGATGCAGAGTAGGGAACTTAGACAGGCTTTTATTTTGACAGCTTCCTTTCACCTCCAAAGTCAAGGAATACAATATCTATTTTAACCAAAAAAACTAATCTGCAAAAAAGTTTCCAAAAAATAGGAACAACCGAAAATCACTCCAAACGGAGGAAAACACAAAAGCAAAGACGAACTATAATTGGCGCCGTATATGCTATAAATTGTATTAACAAAAAACCAACCAACAGGAGGAAGAAACAACAGCTATGAAAAATTATACACTATCTAATCTAATAAAGTTTAACAAAAATTGTCAATCAAAAATTTGAGGAAAGAATGAAAAATAACTGATAACTCACCACTTCGGCTGAATAAACTAAATAACAAAATATCCCTCTGCTGAGGAGGAAGAAAGGAAAACTCAAAATAGCAACGAAGGGATTCAGGATCAAGGAACATAAGCACGAGACGAGGCAAGGCATGGACATGGACATGGACATAGACGCTAGAGAGCACGAATAAACGAGACAATCTGGCAAAGAACAAAGGGAGGAGTGGGCTTATAAGACACATGAGGGTAATAGGGAACAGGTGGAAACAATCAGGGAACCGGGATGACGTCAGACTGACGACCCAAAAGGAAGGGCAAGTGACCTGAAACGAGAGGAGAGTTACTTTTCAAACTAAAACATGCAAATCACAAGACAGAAAAAACCAAGACAAGACATCCCTCACCGCGGTGTGACAGTAACAACTATGAACTAGGTTTACAGCATATGAAATACATTTGGCAACAACATGCACTTTGAGAGTGCAGACAGCCCAATTTTCATCAATTAATATATTCTGTAGACATACCCTCATCCGCTCTCTTTTCCTGAAAGCTGATCTGTCCAGTTTTGGAGTTGATGTCAGCAGGCCGGGGAAGCTAGGGTCGATATTCTTCTCTTGATCATCTTCGGTGGCATAAGGGACGGTAGAAGCGGTGTGAGCCAAGACATCCAGGGGGTTTAGCTCGCTCGTCTGCGGGAACAAACTGCCGCCATTGCTTGCCGCGCTAGCGAGGTCCTTTGTCCCTGAATTGCTCACACACTCCGGCAGATTCAATGGGGGTCTGGCGGCAGATTTCTTTTGACTTTATCGTTGGAAATGCATCTGCTTTGAGTGTCGCAGGATATCCACACATTCTTGCCATCTCTGTCTGTAGCATAGCTTTCGTCGGTAAAGTGTGCGGAACAAACGACTGACCATTTCGTCGGCTTTCCCCACACCTTCGTATTTTGAACAAATTTAGTCCAATTTCTTGCCACTTTCGCATCTTTGGGCCACTGGTGCAACTTGAATCCGTCCCTGTTCGTGTTGTTACACCCTCCGACAACACACCGACGAAAGTGAGAAAATGGCGGATTGCTTCCCGATGTGACGTCACGTTGTGACGTCATCGCTCCGAGAGCGAATAATAGAAAGGCGTTTAATTCGCCAAAATTCACCCATTTAGAGTTCGGAAATCGGTTAAAAAAATATATGGTCTTTTTTCTGCAACATCAAGGTATATATTGACGCTTACATCGGTCTGGTGATAATGTTCCCCTTTAAATGCAAAATTTGTTGTGCCACTTGAACGGTACAATGTTATTGCTTGGATTGTAGGTGCAACAGAGGATGTTATGTTGATATTCCAGAAGATGTCAACCTAAAAGTGATATCTGTTTGTCAAGACATTATGTATCTTGCATCTAAAGGTCGGAGGCAGACACCCAAATCATTATGTCTTGGTCTAAGTATTGGGCATTTAATAGGTTCCTCACAAGTTGTGTCACTGCTGAGTGGACTAGGACATTGTGCTTCATGAGACATTCTCTCAAAGGTATAATGTCTGCCCCTTCACCCAATGGCAATGGATGGCACATTGCGGATGGGGAGTTAAAAGTGACATGGATGACTACAAATCCTGCCCCTGATAGTGTGTTAAAGGGGAACATTATCACCAGACCTATGTAAGCGTCAATATATACTTTGACGTTGCAGAAAAAAGACCATATATTTTTTTAACCGATTTCCGAACTCTAAATGGGTGAATTTTGGAGAATTAAACGCCTTTCTAATATTCGCTCTCGGAGCGATGACGTCACAACGTGGCGTCACATCGGGAAGCAATCCGCCATTTTCTCAAACACCGAGTCAAATCAGCTCTGTTATTTTCCGTTTTTTCGACTGTTTTCCGTACCTTGGAGACATCATGCCTCGTCGGTGTGTTGTCGGAGGGTGTAACAACACGAACAGGGACGGATTCAAGTTGCACCAGTGGCCCAAAGATGCGAAAGTGGCAAGAAATTGGACGTTTGTTCCGCACACTTTACCGACGAAAGCTATGCTGCTGACCCGTCTCCGCTCGGGATGGTGTCCTGCTGGCCCCACTATGGACTGGACTATTACTATTATGTTGGATCCACTATGGACTGGACTCTCACTATTATGTCAGACCCACTCGACATCCATTGCATTCGGTCTCCCCTAGAGGGAGGGGGGTTACCCACATATGCGGTCCTCTCCAAGGTTTCTCATAGTCATTCACATCGACGTCCCACTGGGGTGAGTTTTTCCTTGCCCTTATGTGGGCTTTGTACCGAGGATGTCGTTGTGGCTTGTGCAGCCCTTTGAGACACTTGTGATGTAGGGCTATATAAATAAACATTGATTGATTGATTGATGATGCTACGACAGAGATGGCAAGAATGTGTGGATATCCTGCGACACTCAAAGCAGATGCATTTCCAACGATAAAGTCAAAGAAATCTGCCGCCAGACCCCCATTGAATCTGCCGGAGTGTGTGAGCAATTCAGGGACAAAGGACCTCGGTAGCACGGCAAGCAATGGCGGCAGTTTGTTCCCACAGACGAGCGAGCTAAACCCCCTGGATGTCTTGGCTCACACCGTCCCTTATGCCACCGAAGATGATCAAGAGAAGAATATCGACCCTAGTTTCCCTGGCCTGCTGACATCAACTCCAAAACTGGACAGATCAGCTTTCAGGAAAAAGATAGCGGATGAGGGTATGTCTACAGAATATATTAATTGATGAAAATTGGGCTGTCTGCACTCTCAAAGTGCATGTTGTTGCCAAATGTATTTCATATGCTGTAAACCTAGTTCATAGTTGTTAGTTTCCTTTAATGCCAAACAAACACATACCAATCGTTGGTTAGAAGGCGATCGTCGAATTCGTCCTCGCTTTCTCCCGTGTCGCTGGCTGTCGTGTCGTTTTCCTCGGTTTCGCTTGCATACGGTTCAAACCGATATGGCTCAATAGCTTCAGTTTCTTCTTCAATTTCGTTTTCGCTACCTGCCTCCACACTACAACCATCCGTTTCAATACATGCGTAATCTGTTGAATCGCTTAAGCCGCTGAAATCCGAGTCTGAATCCGAGCTAATGTTGCTATACCTTGCTGTTCTATCCGCCATGTTTGTTTGTGTTGGTTTCACTATGTGACGTCACAGGAAAATGGACGGGTGTATATAACGATGGTTAAAATCAGGCACTTTGAAGCTTTTTTTTAGGGATATTGCGCGATGGGTAAAATTTTGAAAAAAACTTCGAAAAATAAAATAAGCCACTGGGAACTGATTTTTAATGGTTTTAACCCTTCTGAAATTGTGATAATGTTCCCCTTTAAAGGTAGTCCACTGCAGCTGCAAGCAGAGCAAATGTGAGACAGGAAGATGTTCCTGTGTGTCTGCAAGACTGTCCTGTACTGATTTGTGTCGCTGCCAAAATTGTGCCAATATTTCCATGGAAACAGAGGATAAAAGCACATGGGAAGAAGGCTCTGATGCTAGTGATAGCTAAGAGATGAACAATGTCTCCCTCCTTCAGACTACGCAAAGTCACACTTAATCAGTTAGTTCTCAAATCAAAATTGGAGTTTTTGCCCCATTTGAGAAAAATCCCTCAGAGTATTTTACTATTTCTTTTTTTTTAGTTACTTAAGTGAAATACTTTAAAAATAGAATGTGAGGTTTCAGTGCACTTGACCTTAAAACAAATTATAATAATCATAGTTTGAGTTTGTGCCAAATTTGAGGAAAATCTATCAAAGAGTTCTTGAGATATGGCTTAAACAATGTGCAAAGTTAAGACAAAATAATAAAAAAAATACTCAAGACCTGCTGTGACATCAACACATTGTTTTGTTCATGTAAATATTGTTTTGTACCATATTGTGTACACATTCTAAACTGTAATGCAGTTTTTGTTGTATTTCCATTTTTCGGCCTTATTCGATATTTTGATTGATGTCAGCCATTTTGGGCCAAAGTGTTCTTTATTTTATTTTGTTTTTTACTTCCTCTTATAACACAGTATCTACTGAAATTTTTAATGTATAAAACATTATTGTTTAGCAAAATGTACCATGTGTATGTTCAATTGTACAGGTTGCTATTCACTTATTTTGAAGCGTTTTTTTGTATGTTTCATGGTTTAAATTCAAATTAAAGTACACCAATGCTAAAATACTTGTCTCAAAAGTTAGGTACCGTATTTTTCGGACTATAAGTCGCAGTTTTTTTCATAGTTTGGCCGGGCTCCAGTGCGACTTACGGTATATATGTTTTTTTCCTTTTTTATTATGCATTTTCGGCAGGTGCGACTTATACTCCGAAAAATACGGTATGTTTATTAATGTCAATTTGTGTGAGAGAGTCTGTTTCCAGAATGAATGTAAATACGTTTACAAGAAAAAACAGATGCATAAGATTTGCGTTTTTTTGTCATTCCTATTTTTATACATTTATGGCTCTAAAAAAAAACGCCAGGATATTTTGCGGAGAACTTTTAACCAAATGTCCACAATGACATTGTCTATGCAAAAATGCAAAAAAAGAGTCGTGCTCAGACGTGGGAACGAAATCACTTTCTAGCCACTTTTTCCTGGTTTACCTTTTGGCTTGTGTGGAGTAATGGAGGGGGCGTGTCCACGAAAGGTGTATGGAGGCTTGCTTCATTTAGGGGAGGAGCCGGAAGTAATGACGTGTGAAGCCTGGCAACCCGCCTGTACCACGTGACTGTTTTGGGTGACAGCTGTCTTGATTGTGCCTCCTCCTCTGCCCCCTTCTCCTTTTTCTTCCTCTTCTTGTTCTTCTTCCTCTTTTTCTTTTGTAGTGTTATCCCGACTTTTTGACACTTAGAAAAAAAAATCCAGATTTATTAACACTGAGAAAAAAATCCCACATTTTTGACACTTAGAAAAAATCCAGACTTTTTGACACTTACAAAAAAAATCTAGATTTTTTGACATTTTGAAAAAATCCAGACTTTTTGACACTTAGAAAAAATTCAAACTTTTTGACACTGAGAAAAATTCCAACTTTTTTACCCTTAGAAAAAATCTCGACATTTTGACAAAAGAAATCCCAACTTTTTGACACTCGGAAAAAAATCCAGACTTTTTGACACTTACAAAAAAATCCTGATTTTTTGATGAAAAAATTCCCGACTTTTTGACACTTACAAAAAATCTCGACTTTTTGACACTTACAAAAAATCTCGACTTTTTGAGGAAAACATTTCCAACTTTTTGACACTTAGAAAAATTCCAGACTTTTTTTTTCTTAGTGTCACAAAATCGGGATTTTTTTCCAAGTGTCAAAAAGTCACAAATTATTTTGTCAAAAAGTCGGGATTTTTTCTAAGTGTTATCCCGACTTTTTGACACTTAGAAAAAAAAATCCAGATTTATTGACACTAAAAAAAAATCCCACATTTTTGACACTTACAAAAAAATCTAGACTTTTTGACATTTAGAAAAAATCCCGACTTTTTGACACTTGGAAAAATTTCCGACTTTTTGAGAAAAAAATCCCAACTTTTTGACACTTAGAAAAAATTCCAACTTTTTGACACTGAGAAAAATTCCCGATTTTTTTACACTTAGAAAAAATCTCGACATTTTGACAAAGAAAATCCCAATTTTTTGACACTTAGAAGAAAATCCAGACTTTTTGACACTTACAAAAAAATCCCGATTTTTTGATGAAAAAATTCCCAACTTTTTGACACTTACAAAAAAATCCCGATTTTTTGATGAAATAATTCCCGACTTTTTGACACTTACAAAAACCTCGACTTTTTGACACTTACAAAAAATCTCAACTTTTTGAGGAAAACATTTCTGACTTTTTGACACTTAGAAAAATTCCAGACTTTTTTTGTGTCAAAAAGTCAAGATTAAAAAATCGGGAATTTGCTGTCAAAAAGTTGGAATTTTTTCTAAGTGTCAAAAAGTTGGGATTTTTGACACTTAAAAAAAATTCAGACTTTTTGACACTTACAAAAAAATCCAGATTTTTTGAAACTTATAAAAAATTCTCGACTTTTTGACACTTCTAAAAAAATCCAGACTTTTTGACACTTACAAAACATCCCGACTTTTTGACACTTAGAAAAATTTCCGATTTTTTGAGAAAAAAATCCCAACTTTTTGACACTTAGAAAAAATTCCAACTTTTTGACACTGAGAAAAATTCCCGATTTTTTTACACTTAGAAAAAATCTCGACTTTTTGAGGAAAACATTTCCGACTTTTTGACACTTAGAAAAATTCCAGACTTTTTTTTTTCTAGGTTTCAAAAATTCAAGATTTTTTCTAAGTGTCAAAAAATCGGGAATTTGCTGTCAAAAAGTTGGAATTTTTTCTAAGTGTCAAAAATCCCAACTTTTTGACACTTAGAAAAAGTTCCGATTTTTTGAAACTTATAAAAAATTCCCGACTTTTTGACACTTACAAAACATCCCGACTTTTTGACACTTAGAAAATATCCCGATTTTTTGACACTTAGAAAAAATCTCGACTTTTTGACACTTAGAAAAAATCCAGACTTTTTGACACTTAGAAAAAATCCCGACTTTTTGACACTTAGAAAAAATCTCGACTTTTTGACACTTAGAGCAAATCCAGACTTTTTGACAAAAATATTCCCATAGACTTGATTGAAATGTGTTCCTTTCTTGGCACAGAGCCAGTTCAAAGCATTGTTCTCAAATGTTTAGCAGGGTTTAGGTCCAGTCTCTGGAACGGACATTCCAGAAACCTGCCTGAAAGCCTTTGAAAGCAGTTTTTATGTGTGTTTAATATTGTTGTCTTGTTGGAAAATGTGCTTGTGTAAAAAGATGCTGGATGTTGAATATCCAACTTGGAACTAATTTGACCTCTGTTCGGCATTCGGTGATCACTCCAGCAGCACTGAGAGCAGGCTAATCCAAACTACCTTTAGGTAAACGTTGCAATTGTCGATGCCAACAAAGAAATTGACTTAAAAAACATTACAACATAGGTAAAGTAAGGCTCCACATTTCCGAAAATTGTGCTAGCTTTATGCTAATATAAATTGGCTTTGCTGTGGACATGCTACTGATTAGCATTAGCAATTTCTCATGACGTTAACACCTCCAAATTAGTTCATTAAAATTCTGACTAAGATGCACGTTACAATCAAATTTAATAAATACAATCTTTATAGTATTAACACTTTTTTGGGCGCACCAAAAAACACTGAATTTACACTACTGCCATCTAGCGTATTGGACTAGCAACTGTAAATAAACGTACTTGTAAATGGCAATATGATAAAAACAAAACAAGATGTAACAAAATATAATTTATATAATTAACACACACAAAAGTACCTAAAAGTGGTACCGTTGAGGACTGGTATCGATTTCGAGGTACTGGAATTTTTTCCGTATCGGTTGAAATGTGAACTGTACTTCTCTCTACCAGCAAGTGTTGTTGTACTGGAAACTAATTTACAAACACAACTTCATCACACACAATACTCCACTATGGAATTGTTCTTATATTAAAATGAGAAACAAATCCATCTTTGTGCAGCAATGGTTTGAAAAAGGCATTTGGTCGCTGATGCACTTACCGACTAATAAAAGTATTTTATTATTTGAATATTTCATTGTTATGTACGACCTGCAAATACAAATAATTACAAAAAGTTAAAAAGGCTTTTGTTCAAACTTTTTTAATTCTTTATGTCTTCTTTACTGTATTTTCTCTGGAACAAAAAAAACATAATCATACCTTTAGATTTTCCATTCTTCCAAAGGCAAAAGAGTACACTTAAGAAAAACAAATACAGATTTGACCACTTAAAATAATTTTTAGGATGTGTTTGCAATTGAAGACAACACTTGTTCTTTCTGTGATAGGGAAACAAAATAAACAGTTTATTTTATGAATGTATGCAAAGTAAATCTCTGTGGGATGATGTACAATATTGGCTTTTGTCTGACACTCCAAACTTTGATTGATATTGAAAACATAAAAAAAATGTTTAAAACACCAAATTGGGAGGTTTTGTTTTATCCACAAAAGTAAGTTTGTAAAAACAAAAACATTCCTTACACAAACAATTTAGCCATTTTCTCTCACTTTTATATTGCATAAAGGTCTGGGTACATACATATAAAACAATCACAACACAATCATCATATTACAAAAGAGAGTAATAAAGATAATTAATAAAATAGATAATAGAGACCCAACAAATGATTCATAAAGTTACACATTTTAAAATTGTATGAAAGACAACTGTTCAAATGATGTATAAAGTAAATAATAATATGCTTCCTGAAGTGGTCCAGAAGATGTTTCAGATGTGAACCAGTACATATGTATATCATATAAAGGGGCTAATCTATGGGATCATTAACTATTACAAATAAAAATATGTAATATTTCAATATGTCAAACACCTATCAAAAAACACACTACCGTATTACAAATAAGTCTAAAATGATATGATGAATATTATTTTATTTAAAGTATGTCTTGTAGTGTTTACTCTCACCTTTTCAGTAAAATTGTTCTGTTCAATATTTAATAAAAGTACACAATGTTGCATATTAATGCATGTACTTGACTGAAAAAAAGCACTAATATAAAATATCTAATCTATAAATGTAGAAGCATATTAAAAAGAATGCTACACAAACAACAATGTCACACATGTTATATGTGCTGATGTTGTTAGAAAGTCCAAATTAAAGTTTATTTCAAATCCTGCAGTTTCATTTGCTGCTGCTGTTCTCACCAGCACACTTGTGTTTCTTACACTGGTACTTAGAAGAGAATCTTTCACCACACACACTGCAACTCAACACTTTCTCTCCCTTTTTGACATTTAGAAAAAAATCCCTACTTTTTGACACTTAGAAAAAAAATCCCTACTTTTTGACGCTTAGAAAAAATCCCGACTTTTTGACACTTACAAAAAATCCCGACTTTTTGACAGAATCATCCCCACTTTTTGACAAAAATCATCCCAACTTTTTGACACTTATAAAAAAATCCTGACTTTTTGACACTTAGAAAACATCCCGATTTTTTCACACTTGGAAAAAAATCTCGACTTTTTGACACTTGGAAAAAATCTCGACTTTTTGACACTTAGAAAACAATCTAGACTTTTTGACAAAAAAATTCCCATTTTTTTGACACTTAGAAAACAATCTAGACTTTTTGACACTTAGAAAAAATCCAAACTTTTTGAAACTTAAAAAAAATTTCCGACTTTTTGACATTTAGAAAAAATCCAGACTTTTTGACATTTAGAAAAAATCCAGACTTTTTGACACTTATAAAAAATCCAGACTTTTTGACACTTGGAAAAAATTCCCGACTTTTTGACATTTAGAAAAAATCCCGACTTTGTGACACTTATAAAAAAATCCAGACTTTTTGAAACTTGGAAAAAATTCCCAACTTTTTGACACTTAGAACAAATCCAGACTTTGACACTTACAAAAAACCCCGACTTTTTGACACTTAGAAAAAATCCTGACTTTTTGACAATAGAAATCCTGACTTTTTGACAAAAAACATCCAGACTTTTTGACACTTATAAAATAATCCCGACTTTTTGACACTTAGCAAACAAATTATAGTCTTGACAGTTTATTTCAAATCCTGCAGTTTCATTTGCTGCTGCTGTTCTCACCAGCACACTTGTGTTTCTTACACTGGTACTTAGAAGAGAATCTGTCACCACACACACTGCAACTCAACACTTTCTCTCCCTTTTTGACATTTAGAAAAAAATCCCTACTTTTTGACACTTAGAAAAAAAATCCCTACTTTTTGACGCTTAGAAAAAATCCCGACTTTTTGACAGAATCATCCCCTTTTTGACAAAAATCATCCCAACTTTTTGACACTTAAAAATCCTGACTTTTTGACACTTAGAAAACATCCCGATTTTTTCACACTTGGAAAAAAATCTCGACTTTTTGACACTTGGAAAAAATCTCGACTTTTTGACACTTGGAAAAAATCCTGACTTTTTGACAAAAAAATTCCCATTTTTTTGACACTTAGAAAACAATCTAGACTTTTTGACACTTAGAAAAAATCCAAACTTTTTGAAACTTTGAAAAAATTTCCGACTTTTTGACATATAGAAAAAATCCCGACTTTTTGACACTTATAAAAAATCCAGACTTTTTGACACTTGGAAAAAATTCCGGACTTTTTGACATTTAGAAAAAATCTCGACTTTTTGACACTTAGAAAAAAATCCAGACTTTTTGAAACTTAGAAAAAATTCCCAACTTTTTGACACTTAGAACAAATCCAGACTTTGACACTTACAAAAAAAACCGACTTTTTGACACTTACAAAAAATCCCGACTTTTTCACAATAGAAATCCTGACTTTTTGACAAAAAACATCCAGACTTTTTGACACTTATAAAATAATCCCGACTTTTTGACACTTAGAAAACAAATTAAAGTCTTGACAGTTTATTTCAAATCCTGCAGTTTCATTTGCTGCTGCTGTTCTCACCAGCACACTTGTGTTTCTCACACTGGTACTTAGAAGAGAATCTTTCACCACACACACTGCAACTCAACACTTTCTCTCCCTTTTTGACATTTAGAAAAAAATCCCTACTTTTTGACACTTAGAAAAAAATCCCGACTTTTTGACACTTAGAAAAAAATCCCGATTTTTTGACAAAAAAAAATCCCATTTTTTTGACACTTAGAAAACAATCTAGACTTTTTGCACTTAGAAAAAATCCAAACTTTTTGAAACTTGGAAATAATTCCCGACTTTTTGACATTTAGAAAAAATCCCGACTTTTTGACACTTAGAAAAAATCCAGACTTTTTGAAATTTAGAACAAATCCAGACTTTTTGAGACTTACAAAAAATCCCGACTTTTTGACACTTAGAAAAAATCCCGACTTTTTGACAATAGAAATCCTGACTTTTTGACAAAAAACATCCAGACTTTTTGACACTTATAAAATAATCCCGACTTTTTGACACTTAGAAAACAAATTAAAGTCTTGACAGTTTATTTCAAATCCTGCAGTTTCATTTGCTGCTGCTGTTCTCACCAGCACACTTGTGTTTCTTACACTGGTACTTAGAAGAGAATCTTTCACCACACACACTGCAACTCAACACTTTCTCTCCTGGGTGTCTTTTCATGTGTCTTATGAGGTTTGATTGGTCACAAAATCTTTTGTTGCAGATTGAACAGGAATGTGATTTTTCACCAGTGTGCGTTCCTGCGTGTCTTTTCAAATGTTGACTTTCTGTAAAACCTTTACCACAGACTGAACAGGAAAAAGGTTTTTTGCCAGTGTGCGTTCTCGTGTGTACTTTCAAATGGTGACCATGTGTAAAACCTTTACCACAGGTTGAACAGGAAAAAGGTTTTTCACCAGTGTGTGTTCTCATGTGCACTTTCAAATATTGATTTTGTGTAAACCCTTTACCACAGGTTGAACAGAAAACAGTTTTTTCACCAGTGTGTGTTGTCATGTGTACTTTCAAATTGTTACTTTGTATAAAAACTTTACCACAGATTGAACAGGAAAAAGGTTTTTCGCCAGTGTGCGTTCTCGTGTGTACTTTCAAATGGTGACCATGTGTAAAACCTTTGCCACAGATTGAACAGGAAAAAGGTTTTTCACCAGTGTGTGTTCTCATGTGTACTTTCAAATATTGACTTTGTGTAAAACCTTTACCGCAGATTGTACAGGAAACAGTTTGTTCACCAGTGTGTGTTGTCATGTGTACTTTCAAATTGTTACTTTGTACAAAACCTTTATCACAGATTGAACAGATAAAAGGTTTTTCACCAGTGTGTGATCTAATGTGTACTTTCAAATTGTTTTTTTGTACAAAACCTTTACCACAGATTGAACAGATAAAAGGTTTTTCACCAGTGTGTGTACTCATGTGTACTTTCAAATTGTTACTTAGAACAAAACCTTTACTACAGATTGAACAGATAAAAGGTTTGTCTTCAGTGTGTAATCTCCTGTGTACTTTCAAACTCTGACTTCGTGTAAAACCTCTTCCACATATTGAACAGACAAAAGGTTTTTCTCCAGTGTGTGTTCTCATGTGTGTTTTCAGATGACAACGGTATTTAAAGGATTTGTCACAGTGAGAACATTTGAAGTGAGTGTTTGTCTTATCATCTTTAGAGTCTTCATCATCAGTGTCAGGAGAGTGTGACGTTGTGTCCTCACTATCTGATAGTGGAGCTAAGAGCTTGTCTGCTTGTGATCCTCCACAGTGGTCTCCATCAGCTTCTGTTGTCATGTGTTGTGTTGAGCTGCTGCTCTTCTCCTCACTTTCACCTTTGACCTCATCATCTTCACTCTTCACAGGGACACCAGTCACTGGGAACTCCTCCAACCATTTAGGCTGACTGATGCAGTGTTCCTCCTCTTCCTCTTTAAAGTAGGGGTTCAGTGGGTCCTCCTTTTCCTCTTTAATGTGAGGGGTCAGTGGGTTCTCTTGCTCCTTAAAGTGAGGGGTCAGTGGGTCCTCCTCTTCATTTTTGATGTGTAAGGTCAGTGGGTCCGTTACTTGACCTTTAATGTGAAGGGACAGTTTAACACTATGGCTCTGTGGTGTCTCGTGTTCCTCTTTAATATGGGGGGGCTGTGGATCCTCCCCTCCCTCTTTAATGTGATGGGAATGTGGTACCTCTTCCTCCTCTTTAATGTGGTGGGGCTGTGGCTCTTCTTCCTGCTCATGAGGAAGATGTTCTTCGACGTCTGCGGGACAGGAGAAAACAAACATTCTTTAGAAAAGTCCAGCTTTGCTCAGTCACATGAGACATTGTCCTGCACCAACATATGATCAATAATTACTGTCATTTTCACATTTATCTTTAGAGACATGTCTGATCAAAAAAGGCATGAGCACAGTCAACATGTTGGCCAAAAAAGTTTTGCTTTCATTTAGACAGTGTTACCACAGTTAAACTGGGAAGAAGTAATCAGATTACTGACTACTCCTTCAAAATATAACTTCTTTACCTTATTAATAATAGTAATAATGGATTACCGTATTTTCCGCACTATTAGCCGCACCTAAAAACCACAAATTTACTCAAAAGCTGACAGTGCGCCTTTTAACCCGGTGCGCTTTATATATGGATAAATATTAAGATTCATTTTCATAAAGTTTAGGTCTCGCAACTTCGGTAAACAGCCGCCATCTTTTTTCCCGGTAGAACAGGAAGCGCTTCTTCTTCTACGCAAGCAACCGCCAAGGTAAGCACCCGCCCCCATAGAACAGGAAGCGCTTCTTCTTCTACTGTAAGCAACCACCCGCCCGCATAGAAGAAAAAGAGCGCGGATATCACCGTACGTTTCATTTCCTTTGTGTGTTTACATCTGTAAAGACCACAAAATGGCTCCTACAAAGCGACAAGGATCCGGTTCATGAAAAGACGCAATCTCTCCATCCGCACACGGATTACTATTTCACAGCAACTGATATTCCTGTGAACCGCACTGTGGAACGGGAGCACGTACGGTGAATATTCGCACCACAGGGAATGAGAAGTCATCCTTCACTGTGGTTCTAGCTTGCCATGCTAATGAAACTTCCACCCATGGTGATATTCAAAAGGAAGACCTTGCCAAAAGAGACCTTTCCAGCCGGCGTCATCATAAAAGCTAACTCGAAGGGATGGATGAAGAAAAGATGAGCGAGTGGTTAAGGTAAGTTTAAGTTTAGGCGAAGAGGCCGGGTGGCTTTTTTCACGCAGCTCTGTCCATGTTGATATACGTATGTTTGTGATTGCACATTTGCGTACATTTTGGGAGTGAACAGAGTTGTTAGAACGCTGGTTTTTAATATATTATTAAAGTTTGACTGACCTATCTGACTGTTTTTTTGACATTCCTTTAGTGCAGTTAGATGCGGCTTACAACACGGGGCGGCTTATAGGTGGACAAAGTTTTGAAATATGCCGTTCATTGAAGGCGCGGCTTTTAACCCAGGGCGCCTTATGGTGCGGAAAATACGGTAGATGAATTTAGTGTGTTTCTAGACACTCAAATTGTGTTAGAGTGAGAACTGAGAAGGCATCATTCATGCAGTCCACACATTCAATGTGGTAAGCTACATTTAATTATAATAATACTAATAACTAGATGAAGCAATTCCTGAAAAAATGGCGTGTGCATGCTCCAACGCTGAAGTTGTCATGTGTTGTGTTGAGCTGCTGCTCTTCTCCTCACTTTCACCTTTGACCTCATCATCTTCACTCTTCACAGGGACACCAGTCACTGGGAACTCCACCAGTCCTTCAAGATGATCTCCCTCCTGACTGATGCTGTGTTCCTCCTCTTCCTCTTTAATGTGGGGTGTCAGTGAGTCTTCCTCTTCCTTTTTACAGGGCAGGGTCTGTGTCAAAGAGGAAAAGGAGACACCAGAGGGTCTGTGGCGCCTGGTCTTCCTCTTTGATGGATCCTCCTTCGCCATCCTGAAGCTACACTCCTGTTTTTCAGGCAGAAGTTGTTCTTCACAGACGTCTGCAGGACACAAAATGACAAACATGCTTGAGAAATGTCCAGATTCAGTCAGTAAGTTCACATGAACTTAAAATAACAAGTTATTGTATGAATTGGCCTGAAAACAAACACACTGCTCTTTACAACATTATTCTCAGGAAAATAAGACCACTTTTTTACGAGGGGTGGGCATTATGGCCTAAAATCTATATTGTAATAAATTCCCTGCTGCCTGAGTGCAGCTGGGATAGGCTCCAGCGCCCCCTTTGATTTGAATGTCAGTTACTGATGTATAAACTTGGAGTCCCCCAAAGTATAATACACACCTCCCAGTCAACTACTAGTAACATCACTATGAGCCCGTTGACGTTCTAGAAACATAAACTGCAGCTCAGCTCGCTCGCAGTCCTGGCTTGAGGTGAAGGCTAATTCGATTTTAGCGTAACGTTAGCTCATTTTGCTGTGTGTGTGTTACGGACAGCAAAGCCCTGTCTGTCTGTTATTTCACTTGACCTTTTTCTGTGTTGATTGAGCTGTGTTGAAGCAGCAAAAGAGGGCATTATGTTAAATGAAGAGTTTCTGTCTCTGATAGTTGATATAATAATGTAAGTGCATCATTAAGCCTACATGAACTCCATGGTGTTCAGAGATGAATAGTCTCTCCTATTGCTATTGTACTATTTTTTTCAGCTTTATTTACATTAATCATTAGTAATGCAGCAGCCTGGTTTTGAATGGCAGGGTCCCTGCTATCACATGTTGATAAAAATATAACATTTACTGTACATAATAAAAATCAACTACAGGCTTCCCAAGTGCTGTAATAAATTAAGCATGATGAGTTGACTTGAAACTGTTTAATGTTGCGCTTTTTATTTGTAGAAGAAAAGTGTTGTAATTTTATTTAATCTGAGCAACAACTTGAGGCAGTTTAATGTTGATTTATGTGGACTTAAACAAGTTGAAAAACGTATTCGGGTGTTACCATTTAGTGGTCAAGTGTACGGAATATGTACTGTACTGTGCAATCTACTAATAAAAGTCTCAATCAATCAATCAAAAAAAGCACTTTATATGTAGAAAGGTTTTGTTAAAGGGGAACATTATCACAATTTCAGAAGGGTTAAAACCATTAAAAATCAGTTCCCAGTGGCTTATTTTATTTTTCAAATTTTTTTTCAAAATTTTACCCATCACGCAATATCCCTAAAAAAAGCTTCAAAGTGCCTGATTTAAACCATCGTTATATACACCCGTCCATTTTCCTGTGACGTCACATAGTGATGCCAATACAAACAAACATGGCGCATAGAACAGCAAGCTATAGCGACATTAGCTCGGATTCAGACTCGGATTTCAGCGGCTTAAGCGAAATTGAAGAAGAAACTGAAGCTATTGAGCCATATCGGTTTGAACCGTATGCAAGCGAAACCGACGAAAACGACACGACAGCCAGCGACACGGGAGAAAGCGAGGACGAATTCGGCGATCGCTTTCTAACCAACGATTGGTATGTGTTTGTTTTTAAGTGTTGTGATGTTTTTAAGCTAAATTATTGGTAAACACAGTTTATGTATAATAATTTACGTAAAACCGCGAGTAATGAATAGTTTTCATCAATTAATATATTCTGTAGACATACCCTCATCCGCTCTCTTTTCCTGAAAGCTGATCTGTCCAGTTTTGGAGTTGATGTCAGCAGGCCAGGGAAGCTAGGGTCGATATTCTTCTCTTGATCATCTTCGGTGGCATAAGGGACGGTGTGAGCCAAGACATCCAGGGGGTTTAGCTCGCTCGTCTGCGGGAACAAACTGCGCCATTGCTTGCCGTGCTACCGAGGTCCTTTGTCCCTGAATTGCTCACACACTCCGGCAGATTCAATGGGGGTCTGGCGGCAGATTTCTTTGACTTTATGGTTGGAAATGCATCTGCTTTGAGTGTCGCAGGATATCCACACATTCTTGCCATCTCTGTCGTAGCATAGCTTTCGTCGGTAAAGTGTGCGGAACAAACGTCCAATTTCTTGCCACTTTGGCATCTTTGGGCCACTGGTGCAACTTGAATCCGTCCCTGTTCGTGTTGTTACACCCTCCGACAACACACCGACGAGGCATGATGTCTCCAAGGTACGGAAAACAGTCGAAAAAACTGAAAATAACAGAGCTGATTTGACTCTGTGTTTGTAATGTGTTTGAGAAAATGGCGGATTGCTTCCCGATGTGACGTCACATTGTGACGTCATCGCTCCGAGAGCGAATAATAGAAAGGCGTTTAATTCGCCAAAATTCACCCTTTTAGAGTTCGGAAATCGGTTAAAAAAATATATGGTCTTTTTTCTGCAACATCAAGGTATATATTGACGCTTACATAGGTCTGGTGATAATGTTCCCTTTTAAGAAACCATTCTGAGCATTATCATATTTAGTTTTTATTGTATATATGTTGACCACATTAACCCTGGCAATGGACCCTGTGTGTATGTGTATTTTATGCCATTGTATACAAATTTGGTAAATAAATAACCAAAAAATTTATATTTTGTTGTTTTCTTACTGTACCGAAAATGAACCAAACCGAGGTATGTACCGAACCAAAATTTTTGTGTACCGTTACACCCCGAGTATTTATGCTTTAAAAGAAGCAGTAGAAAAATACAGAGCCCAGGGCTCTACAATGTTGGTAGGGTTTATTGATGCATCTAAGGCCTTTGACAGAGTCAACCATCTCAAACTCTTCACCAATCTGAAGCATAGGGGTGTTCTGGGTATATTCTGGCATATTGGTACGACAGGCAGACGATGCAGGTAAAATGGGGGGAGTAGTTTATCCTCTCCCTTTAGAGTTGGCAATGGGGTACAGCAGGGTGGGCTTCTATCACCAGGCCTATTTAGCCTGTCTATGTCAGTGGGAGAATGCAGAACAGGGTGCATCATGGGAAACACCTTAATCAACCACTTTGTGTCCGCTGATGATTTGGCCATTATATCCCCCAGTAGTGCAGGGTTCCACCAGCTTCTTCAAGGGGAATATTATCACCAGACCTATGTAAGCGTCAATATATACCTTGATGTTGCAGAAAAAAAGACCATATATTTTTTAACCGATTTCCGAACTCTAAATGGGTGAATTTTGGCGAATTAAACGCCTTTCTATTATTCGCTCTCGGAGCGATGACGTCACGTTGTGACGTCACATCGGGAAGCAATCCGCCATTTTCTCAAACACCGAGTCAAATCAGCTCAGTTATTTTCCGTTTTTTTACTGTTTTCCGTACCTTGGAGACATCATGCCTCGTCGGTGTGTTGTCGGAGGGTGTAACAACACGAACAGGGACGGATTCAAGTTGCACCAGTGGCCCAAAGATGCGAAAGTGGCAAGAAATTGGACGAATGTTGTTCAAAATACGAGGGTGTGGGTAAAGCTGACGAAAATGGTCAGTCGTTTGTTCCGTACACTTTAACGACGAAAGCTATGCTACGACAGAGATGGCAAGAATGTGTGGATATCCTGCGACACTCAAAGCAGATGCATTTCCAACGATAAAGTCAAAGAAATCTGCCGCCAGACCCCCATTGAATCTGTCGGAGTGTGTGAGCAATTCAGGGACAAAGGCCCCCTGTAGCACGGCAAGCAATGGCGGCAGTTTGTTCCCGCAGACGAGCGAGCTAAACCCCCTGGATGTCTTGGCTCACACCGTCCCTTATGCCACCGAAGATGATCAAGAGAAGAATATCGACCCTAGCTTCCCTGGCCTGCTGACATAGACTCCAAAACTGTACAGATCAGCTTTCAGGAAAAGAGAGCGGATGAGGGTATGTCTACAGAATATATTAATTGATGAAAACTTTATTCATTACTCGCTGTTTTACGTAAATTATTATACATAAATTGTGTTTACCAATAATTTAGCTTAAAAACATTACAACACTTAAAAACAAACACATACCAACCGTTGGTTAGAAGGCGATCGCCGAATTCGTCCTCGCTTTCTCCCGTGTTGTTTTCGTCGGTTTCGCTTGCATACGGTTCAAACCGATATGGCTCAATAGCTTCAGTTTCTTCTTCAATTTCGCTTAAGCCGCTGAAATCCGAGTCTGAATACCTTGCTGTCCATCCGCCATGTTTGTTTGTGTTGGCATCACTGTGTGACGTCACAGGAAAATGGACGGGTGTATATAACGATGGTTAAAATCAGGCACTTTGAAGCTTTTTTTAGGGATATTGCGTGATGGGTAACATTTTGAAAAAAACTTCGAAACATAAAATAAGCCACTGGGAACTGATTTTTAATGGTTTTAACCCTTCTGAAATTGTGATAATGTTCCCCTTTAACATATGCTCAGACTATGGAGTCAAGTTTGACAAAGAGTATGATGCCACAAAGATTATAGTAATGATATGTAGGACCAAGGAGGATCAATATCTTAATTTCCCAGGTTTCTATTTGTCTGGTCAAACCCTGTCTGTGTGCAACAATGTCAAATACTTAGACCACATCATCAATGACAAGATGGAGGATGATGCTGACATGATTAGACTGCTGTATGTCCAAGCCAATATGCTGGTGAGAAAATGTCATTACTGCTCTGATGAAGCGAAGGTGTACTTGTTTAGAGCTTACTGCACCCCTATGTACACAGCACCCCTCTGGGTGAGGTTCAAGAAAGAGAACTTGCACAAACTCCAGGTTGCATATAATGACTGTCTCAGAATCCTGCTCAGAAAGGCCAGGGGTAGTAGTGCCAGCAAGCTTTTTTGTGATTTAGGGATAAACACCTTCCACGCCACCCTGAGAAAACTGATGTTTAAGTTTATATGTAGACTGCAGGGGCCCGAGAATTGTTTTATTACCAATCCTATATATGGAAATACTGCAGTGTTTCCCACACATTCATTTATTTGTGGCGGCCCGCCACGAAAGACTTACGTCCGCCACAACTGGATTTTTCGGCTTTTGACTCGCTCGACCGCTCATAAAAGCAATGGGACTCTGTCTGTGAATGTACCTTGTAGTTACAACTCCGGTGCAGTAGGTGGCGGTAGCCTACTATGCATTGTAACTCCGCCAATAGCACTTAATTCACCTGGTGGGCCAGAAGAAGAAGACGAAGAAGACGAAGACGGACGGGATCAAAATACGAGGGTAATATAGCTTATAGGTAGATAGGTTATAGCTGCATCGCTCGCGGCTCGTCATATATTTAACGTTAATCCGCGATTTCACCGAGCCTGACGCTGTTTCATTAACACCGCCGCTGTTTGACTCGGAGTCTGGGGCAGACGCACGTAATAACAATCACCTGTTTTCTTACCAACGAGCTAACGTGTCCAGGTTATAACCCTGTTGTCAATAAACACACGTGGAGACGGTGCTTCAGATACTACATTAATACTCAAGCTAAAATGTCCACTGCAGCATGTGAATGCAATAAAAAGAATAACATCTGAGCCAACCAGCTGTTAAAATGTTGTCCAGCTTAATGTTTTGGCCATTAAAGGCCCTTCATTTCAAGATTTCAACTGTGATCGGGCTTTAAACATGTGGCTGACCTGTTCAGATGGGTGTAACTGCTACTGGTCAAATAATGTGAAATAGCATTTAATTTTACATGTATGCAATGCCATTTAAATGTAATTATAGATAATAATGACTGCATGGGTTCCCTCCGGGTACTCCGGCTTCCTCCCACCTCCAAAGACATGCACCTGGGGATAAGTTGATTGGCAACACTAAATTGGCCCTAGTGTGTGCATGTGAGTGTGAATGTTGTCTGTCTATCTGTGTTGGCCCTGCGATGAGGTGGCGACTTGTCCAGGGTGTACCCCGCCTTCCGCCCTATTGTAGCTGAGATAGGCTCCAGCGCCCCCCGCGACCCCAAAGGGAATAAGCGGTAGAAAATGGATGGATGGAATAATAATAAATACTGTGTAGTGTTGTAAATAGTCAACGGGAAGGATTTTAGTAAGATATAAGCCATGAGCACTACACAGCCAGAAAAAAACCTAGGCAGGACAAGTAAAAATATTGGGGCAAGTAGATTTGAGAAGTCGGGCAAGTAGAAAAATTAGGGCGGAGGGAACAGGTGAGACTCAGCAAACACTGAAAAATAAAGCAGGGTCAGATCAGAAATGCACTTTTCTCATGAAAAGGGTCCTAATTTATATTCCACACCACGACAAAACATACACCTCTGCCTCTGTTTCACTTTATGTTGCTGGTAAATAATATGGTTGTAGTAGTAGGCTAAAGTTAAATTATTTAGTACCGTATTTTCCGCACTATAAGGCGCACCTAAAAACCACAATTTTTCTCAAAAGCTGACAGTGCGCCTTATAACCCGGTGCGCTTTATTACGATTCATTTTCATAAAGTTTCGGTCTCGCAACTTCGGTAAACAGCCGCCATCTTTTTTCCCGGTAGAACAGGAAGCGCTTCTTCTTCTACGCAAGCAACCGCCAAGGAAAGCACCCGCCCCCATAGAACAGGAAGCGCTTCACCCGCCCCCGGAAGAAGAAGAAAAAACGCGCGGATATCACCGTACGTTTCATTTCCTGTTTACATCTGTAAAGACCACAAAATGGCTCCTACTACGCGACAAGGATCCGGTTCATAAAAAGACGCAATCTCTCCATCCGCACACGGATTACTACCGTATTTCACAGCAACTGATATTCCTGTGAACCGCACTGTGGAACGGGAGCACGTACGGTGAATATTCGCACCACAGGGAATGAGAAGTCATCCTTCACTGTGGTTCTAGCTTGCCATGCTAACTTCCACCCATGGTGATATTCAAAAGGAAGACCTTGCCAAAAGAGACCTTTCCAGCCGGCGTCATCATAAAAGCTAACTCGAAGGGATGGATGGATGAAGAAAAGATGAGCGAGTGGTTAAGGGAAGTTTACGCGAAGAGGCCGGGTGGCTTTTTTCACACAGCTCCGAAGGCGAACACACCTTCACTAAGACGGGCAGATAGCGCCGGTCGACATACGCCAACATCTGCCAGTGGATCGTAAATGCCTGGGCAGATAGTTTCGGTCACAACTGTGGTCCGAGCTTTCCGGAAGGCAGGATTCACAGAACTGCTGCACAACAACAGCGACACTGAATCCGATGACTTCGACGAGGCGGAGCCGGCCATTTTTGGATCCCACGCTTGCGCAACTTTTCAATTCGGACACCGAAGACGAAGAATTCGAAGGATTTACGAATGAAGAATAACTTCAGAAGGTGAGCGCTATGTTTATTTTGTGTGTTGTGACATTAACGTTCGAGCAACATTATGTTGCTATTTATTGCTCTACACCATTTTGAATTTTACTATGTTTGTGATTGCACATTTGCGTACATTTTGGGACAGAGTTGTTAGAACGCTGGTTTTCAATATATTATTAAAGTTTGACTGAACTATCTGACTGTTTTTTTGACATTCACTTTAGCGCAGCGTTTTTTTGACATTCACTTTAGCGCAGCGTAGGCGCGGCTTATAGTCCGGGGCGGCTTATTGGTGGACAAAATTATGAAATATGTAATTCATAGAAGGTGCGGCTAATAATCCGGTGCGCCTTATAGTGCGGAAAATACGGTATGCACTAATTAAAGGGGCAGAGCTTTAAGAGACATTTTAGCTTTTATATTTTATAAGATATATTTTTTGTAAGAACCACAATTAATAAATATATTTCAGTGAATAACTAATTGTTCAAATCTGTATATAAATATGTACATAAAGTGTTGTAATTATATTCCAACTCCGCGTTCTTCTTGGTCACCCCCCCCCGACCACACCACCACAAATAGATGCCTGCCTTGTGGGAAACACTGTACTGGTATCTGTGCCTCACAATACAAAGGTCCTGGGTTCGGTCCTGGGCTCGGGATCTTTCTGTGTGGAGTTTGCATGTTCTCCCCGTGACTGCGTGGGTTCCCTCCGGGTACTCCGGCTTCCTCCCACCTCCAAAGACATGCACCTGGGGATAGGTTGATTGGCAACACTAAATGGGCCCTAGTGTGTGAATGTCATCGGTCTATATGTGTTGGCGACTTCTCCAGGGTGTACCCCGCCTCCCGCCTGAATCCAGCACCCCCTGCAACCCCGAAAGGGACAAGCGGTAGAAAATGGATGGATGTTATCTGTGCCTTTTATAGAATGTGTAGAAGCATTTTAAAGTATATTTTTATTGCTGCTTATATTTATTTATTATATGTTTTTTATACTAAATATGCACAAGCATCGATTTAGTTTATTCTACAAATGGACTGTGTTATGTAACTATTTTTTACGGGTAGTTAAATTCGACAGAACAACAACCACGCGGTTGCAAGTACCAGACCGATGACATTCACACACTAGGGGCCGCCCTAGTGGCTCTCTGGAGCTTTTTTAAAAATGTATGAAAATTGGAAAAAGATAAGGGGAAAAAATATATTTTTTGCTTTAATATGGTTTCTGTAGGAGGACAAACATGACACAAACCTCCCTAATTGTTATAAAGCACACTGTTTATATTAAACGTGCTTCACTGATTCGACTATTTGGTGAGCGCCGTTTTGTCCTACTAATTTTGGCGGTCCTTGAACTCACCGTAGTTTGTTTACATGTATAACTTTCTCCGACTTTCTAGGACGTGTTTTATGCCACTTCTTTTGTCCACCAATTTTTTAATGTTGTGCGTGAATGCACAAAGGTGAGTTTTGTTGATGTTATTGACTTGTGTGGAGTGCTAATCAGACATATTTGGTCACTGCATGACTGCAAGCTAATCGACGCTAACATACTATTTAGGCTAGCTATATGTACATATAGGTGAGGGCGGACCTACGTCACTTCCGCCTGCCAATCCCCTAGCAACCGGTCGCCATATTGAATTCGTTGAAAACAAACCAGCTCACAGCGAACACAGCATTGACAGAAAAGGCATTTAACGAGGTTTCACGGCATTTTAAACTGTTCTAAATGGCGTATGATTATGTAAATAGTCTTTCCAGTGAGGCTAGGTTAAGATACGAGTTAAAATGTTCTGTAGTTGGATTAAACGACTGCCCTTACCGCCTTCCAGCAGATGCGTGGACTGATAATCCTACACAATGGCCGGACATAGAATTTGGAAATCTTTATGTCTACCTCACAAGCGCACCAGGTCGGTTGTTAGCTTCGGTTGTTATATAACGAATAAATCACATAAAAATTGTTAAATCACCCAAGGTATGTTGATAAATGATAATAAGGATGACACGGTGGCTACCAGTATCTGTATATTTATTATATCTGTAGAGAGCTCATTCAAATTCAGTTCAGTATTATGATTTATTATTTGCTGAATTACTGGAAATAGCCTTTATACCGTATGTTATTGTTGTGCAACAACAACAACTTTAGCTGTCGAACGTTATTCAGTAAAAATTCAACGGGTTCAACATTAGCATGGACGGTATAGCCAAGTTGTGGTTAAGAAGGTGGATTTTTGTTCCTTATATTTACCAGAAACGAAGTGATCCGAACACACGACCCGGGATTTTGGGGGACTCCAGTGAGAACCGTCCTCGTTTTCCCGGTGTAAAGCTGCGAGCCATTTGTCTCGTCTCTGTGGGCTTTTAGCACGCTTTGGCAGAACAAAATACGACCTTTGTTTTCCCTGTTTCCAGTTGTGGTTTGCACAACCAAAAACAACACAGTTTTTTTTGGCATTTTGGAGGCAGAATGACGGGTTTAATCAGCGCAGGTCGACAGGTTAAAGAGTAATGGCGACGGTTTGTTTTCAACGCCAGTCAGGTTGCTATGGCTCGAAGAACCCGTATGTAGCTCAGTTGCCCGGATGTCGGCCCTGCCCTATTGCATCATTATGCCTCATTTGTAGCTATATTTGAGCTCAATTAGTTTCCTTTAAGTCCTCTTAATTCAATTTATATCTCATGACCGATTCTGTTCATAACTTTTATGGACAGAATTTCTAGGCGCAGTCAAGGCGTTGAGGAGATCTGGTTTGGTGGCTGCAGGATTAGGTCTCTGCTTTTTGCAGATGATGTGGTCCTGATGGCTTCATCTGGCCAGGATCTTCAGCTCTCGCTGGATCGGTTCGCAGCCGAGTGTGAAGCGACTGGGATGAGAATCAGCACCTCCAAGTCCGAGTCCATGGTTCTCGCCCGGAAAAGGGTGGAGTGCCATCTCCGGGTTGGGGAGGAGATCTTGCCCCAAGTGGAGGAGTTCAAGTACCTCGGAGTCTTGTTCACGAGTGAGGGAAGAGTGGATCGTGAGATCGACAGGCGGATCGGTGCGGCGTCTTCAGTAATGTGGACGCTGTATCGATCCGTTGTGGTGAAGAAAGAGCTGAGCCGGAAGGCAAAGCTCTCGATTTACCGGTCGATCTACGTTCCCATCCTCACCTATGGTCATGAGCTTTGGGTTATGACCGAAAGGACAAGATCACGGGTACAAGCGGCTGAAATGAGTTTCCTCCGCCGGGTGGCGGGGCTCTCCCTTAGAGATAGGGTGAGAAGCTCTGCCATCCGGGAGGAGCTCAAAGTAATGCCGCTGCTCCTCCACATCGAGAGGAGCCAGATGAGGTGGTTCGGGCATCTGGTCAGGATGCCACCCGAACGCCTCCCTAGGGAGGTGTTTAGGGCACGTCCGACCGGTAGGAGGCAGCGGGGAAGACCCAGGACACGTTGGGAAGACTATGTCTCCCGGCTGGCCTGGGAACGCCTCGGGGTCCCACAGGAAGAGCTGGACGAAGTGGCCGGGGAGAGGGAAGTCTGGGCTTCCCTGCTTAGGCTGCTGCCCCCGCGACCCGACCTCGGATAAGCGGAAGAAGATGGATGGATGGATCTCATGACACACTATCTGTATGTAATATGGCTTTTAATTTTTTGCGGCTCCAGACAGATTTGTTTTTGTGTGTTTTTAGTCCAATATGGCTCTTTCAACATTTTGGGTTGCCGACCCCTGTACCAGACGTATAACTTCTTATACACAATACATTCAAGAATAGTGTTAATAATGAAATATAAAGTTAGTAAAGATGTGAGAGTAAGAAGTAAACAAACCTGTTCTGTGTAACACAACTTGAGGTTGTCGCTCGTTCGCCTCTTTTGTTGGACAAAGTTCCTCCTCATACTTTGCTATCGTTCTTTCGCACATTTTCACACAATCACAACACTTTACACTCACATTAGTTCCCTACTTAGCGATGTTTAAATAACTTCCGCGTCTCTTTGTTAGCAGCTAACAAGCTAAGCTAACTAGCCAGCTAAGCTAGCTGCAAGCTACCTTAAGTGAAGCCAGCAAACAGGAGAAGTGTCAAAGTGCGCTCAGACTAATGTATCCTGCTACAAACAATTATTAACCGTGTGTACTCTATTAAACAACATATATGTAAGAATACAGAAATATAATGCCCGCCTTTAGGCCTTCTCCGTCAGACGCCATCTTGCTGTGTCACCCGATCGGTCCACGCATGCGCGTATTCTACGTCACTTCCGTCAACTTGTTTTGCCACAGTTACTTACCATGGTTCTTTTGTGTCATCTGTATTTCAATAACAATGTCATAATAAACCATTACATACTAAACAAACGTTATTAAAAATACGGTATTCATTATGAAACCTCACAGATCTGTACACAACCTGAAAGATGTGTCCAGCAGCCTTAAATGGAAAATAAATCGATTTTTTAAATTAATTTATAATAAGTTATTTATTTCAGAATTCTGAAAATATAAAAAAAAATGTTGTTAAGTTACAGTAAGTGCTTCGTTTAAAAAATATCAACATTTAAAAAATAAATGATGCGATGGGAGTTAGTGGCGCCCCCGTGCGTCATTCATTACAATGACAGAAGCGTAAAAGTGGTTGAAATTGTGGCGATACACCTTGTTCATTTTCATATTCTTGTTCCCTTTTACTCTTTCTTTCTTTCTTTCTTTCTTTCTTTAGTTTATTTCGAACATGAACACACTTACATCATAATAAATCACACAATTTCATATCATTTCATTTTACATCATGCCCGAAAAGGAGTAGGGAGAAGCAAAGCTTATTTAATCCTACCCCTTTCCCACTTCAAAGCGTTTACAAATATATAGAATCATTTACTGGCCTTTTTATATAATAAAATAACATTTATGAATTAGTATACAACAGTTTTGTAATATGTATTTAATTAATTAATTCAGTCATTATTAACATACTGAGATGAAGAATATCGTATTTTCAATAAGGTTGAAAGTATTTCTCATAATTCTTCTTTTTTGTACTCTGTAAGCACTATTATTTTGAACAACCTCTTAAACTGGATCATATCAGTACAATTTTTAACTTCTTTACTTCATCCATTCCATAATTTAATTCCACATACTGATATGGTAAACGTTCTAAGTGTTGTACGTGCATATAAATGTTTTAAATTATTTTTTCCTCTAAGGTTATATTTCTCCTCTTTAGTTGAGAAGAATTGTTACTCCGAAGTAAGATATTATTTGTATACATACAGTACTAAAACATACAAGTATTTCATTAAGATGGCGCCGCTGTAGTGGCTGCTGGTGGCAGGAGCTCTGTGCTCTTGTGTCATCCTTTTGTGTTCCTGCTGTTTCCCTCTTGTTTTCATGTGGGGTTTTTGCCTTTTGGTTGGGGACCCTTTGGGACTGTGTGACAAGGGGTGGCACTTTCCTGACTTCTGTGGTGCTTTTTTGTGAACTTCTGGATCTGCCTACCGGAGACCAGCTGCTGGGTCTCTGCCACACCAGAGTTCATTTGGAGAGACTGGAGGAGATGTGGATGAAGAGACAGGGCTGCGGAGCTGGTGCTGAGCGCCGGAACGGACAAGCTTCACAGTGTCTTGGCTGAATGAGCAGGTATCGAACACCTCGGTCTCCTTGGACGCATCCTCGCTCATCCATGCGGACTGGACACTGGCCGAGAATTGCAGGGTTAATGGATTAGTAGAAGTACATTAGAGCACCTGGGGATGGGTTGATTGGTAACACTAAAGGGTCCAGAGTGTGTGCTTGTTGTCTGTGTTGGCCCTGTGGTGAGGTGGGGTTCCACCCGAGCGCAGCTGGGATAGACTCCAGCCCCACTGCGACGCTGAGAGAAACAATTGGTAGAAAATGGATGGGTGGATGTTATATTGTATCATATTATATGATATCGTATTTTCTTAATTTCACGTATCAAGGAAGCAAATTAGAACCTGGCAACTACCGACATGTTTCTATTCTCAGTTCCATTTCGAAAGTAATGGAAAAAATTGTTTATGAACAGGTCGATAGTTACCTAGCCACAAATAAACTCATGTACAAATTCCAATCCGGCTTCAGAACTAACCACTCCACTCACACATGCCTTCTCTATCTGACCGACCACATCAAACATGAGGTGGACGCGGGCAAATACTGCGGCATGGTCATGCTGGACCTTCAGAAGGTCTTTGACACCGTAAACCATGCTATACTGTTGGATAAGCTCAGAGCAATCGGATTTGATAAAACCTCATCGAGCTGGATGCAATCTTACTTGGAGGGGAGGAAACAGGTGGTTGAGTTGAACGGCACCGTGTGCCCCCCCAGGCCCGGCCCTAACCAATCTGGCGCCCTAGGCAAGATTTTAGGTGGCGCCCCCCCACATCGGCAGTGAAGTGTATATACTCACAAGAACCCGAATAGCTTTGTCTTTGACCTTTTTTTTTACTTACAACTATACCTAATATATAAAGGGGTGGAAAAGTGACTATTACCTGTAGGGCAAACATTAGCTAACCAGAAGGCAATAATGTAAACAAAAAACACCTGCTTAAAAGATCTAATACAAATGTCCCTGAGGAATGTAAGGTGGGAGTACTGTAATTACCTAACGTTACATTATTATTTTCCATAACAATTTAGCCCCCTCCACAATATTAACCCGACGTTAAAACAGAACTAGCTATTTATTGATTAGCAATTGCCGAATCATGTAACATTAGCTTAATGCTAAAAAGCCAGGTTACTATCACATTCTGTAACAGACAAATAATTTCATGTAGGCTAACGTTACCTACCTGCTACCTCTGTCTTTTTCTCGTTTCTCCTCCTCTTCTTTTCCCTTTTTTCTTCCCTGGGCACCTGACAGTTTTGGCCGTTTTGACATCTTGTGTTGGTTTTTTGATGTGGTGACGTCCAAAAAGAGTCATGATACGGGAAGGGAGGGGGCGCACCGTGCGGGGGGAGGAGGGGGGGCGTAATGTTGTAACAAATAATATTTCTATTAAATAGGCTTTACTTTGCATTTTAATTAACGTGAGATTATTTTTTGTATTTAGAAATAATAGTAACAACTTTTTTTTTTTTTTTTTTTTTCTCCAACATTTGTGGCACTGGCATGGCGCCCCCTGATGGACGGCGCCCTTAGCATTTGCCTATAAGGCCTATGCCACGGGCCGGCCCTGTGCCCCCCCCCCCCTCTCAGTAAGCTGTGGAGTCCCCCAAGGCAGTATATTAGGGCCTTTGCTGTTCCTGATATACATAAACGACATGTCATCGTCATGCGACTGTGAATTGTTTTTGTTTGCGGATGACTGGGCCCTGCTGGTATCAGACAAGGACAAGTCACAGGTGGAGAAAATCCTCAGTGCTGAACTCTGTAGAATTTGCACTTGGCTCGCTGACAACAAGCTATCCATACACTTGGGTAAAACGGAATCCATCCTGTTTGGGTCCCACATCAACCTTAAGAAAGTCAATGACTTCGTTATAAAAGTGGGTGACATTGTTATCACTAGGAAGGATGAGGTCACCTACCTAGGTTCCATTCTAGAGGCTAATCTTTCCTGTGATAAAATGGCAACCAAGATAATCAAAAAGGTCAACCAACGAACGAGATTTCTCTATAGAATCTCGTCTTTGGTCAACAAAATCACCATGAAGATTCTAGCGGGAACTCTCATGTAACCCTTTTTCGATTACGCATGCACCTCCTGGTACCCCAGCACCTCCAAAACCCTCAAATCTACACTCCAAACATCCCAGAACAAGCTAGTCAGATTACTTCTAGACCTCCACCCCAGATCCCACCTCACTCCTACCCACTTCTCCAAAGTGGGCTGGCTCAGGGTGGAGGACAGAGTAAAACAACTTGCACTGAGCCTGGTCTATAAAATCCGCTACACCTCCCTGATACCGAAGTACATGTCAAACTACTTCCTTAACGTAAATGACCGCCATAACCACAACACCAGGGGGAGCTCCACTAACCACGTTAAACCCAGATTCCGAACTAACAAAGGTCTTAACTCATTCTCTTTCTATGCCACATCAATGTGGAATGCGCTCCCAACAGGTGTAAAAGAAAGGGCATCTCTATCCTCCTTCAAAACCGCAATAAAAGTTCACCTCCAGGCAACTTCAACCCTAAACTAACACCCTCCCCGCATTGGTGTTAATAATCTAATGTAAACAATCAAATGCAGATATTTTTCTTATGCCTTCTGATCTCTCTCTCTCTCTCTCTCTCTCTCTCTCTCTCTCTCTCTCTCTCTCTCTCTCTCTCTGCCCACTACTTGCTGTCCATATCCTACCAAGTCAGACCTACACTGTTCCAATATCCATTTCTCTGTTCTTAATTGTTGATGACTGATGATAACAACCAAACCCCACACACACACACACCCTGGATTGTAAATAATGTAAGTAATTCAATGTGATGATCTTGTGTGATGACTCTATTATGATGATAGTATATATCTGATAGTATATATCTGTATCATGAATCAATTTAAGTGGACCCCGACTTAAACAAGTTGAAAAACTTATTGGGGTGTTACCATTTAGTGGTCAATTGTACGGAATATGTACGTCACTGTGCAACCTACTGATAAAAGTCTCAATCAATCAATCAAAACTCTCTCTCTCTCTCTCTCTCTCTCTCTCTCTCTCTCTCTCTCTCTCTCTCTCTCTCTCTCTCTCTCTCTCTCTCTCTTTCTCTTTCTCTCTGCCCACTACTTGCTGTCCATATCCTACCAAGTCAGACCTACACTGTTTCAATATCCATTTCTCTGTTCTCAATTGTTGATGACTAATGATAACAACCAAACCTAACCCCCCGGATTGTAAATAATGTAAATAATTCAATGTGATTATCTTGTGTGATGACTGTATTATGATGATAGTATATATATCTGTATCATGAATCAATTTAAGTGTACCCCGACTTAAACAAGTTGAAAAACTTATTGGGGTGTTACCATTTAGTGGTCAATTGTACGGAATATGTACTTCACTGTGCAACCTACTAATAAAAGTCTCAATCAATCAAACCCTTTGAGACACTTGTGATTTAGGGCTATATAAATAAACATTGATTGATTGATTGATTGAAAAACCAACTAAGTGCATGAACTCACGACAAATTACACACCTGCAAATCAGTCGGACTTCTGCTGTTGCCTTTGAGAGACCAGTTCAAATATGTGTGGCTTCACCTTGGCAAGTGCCACTCTCAAGTCATGTTCACAGCAAAGTCTGTTCCTTTTCTTCATTTTCCACCCAGACATACAATACTAGTACACCGCTCATGAAAAACAATATTTTTTGTTATTGTCATTGTAGGTGGGCCAAAACACTTGCATTAGAAAATAATCTCATGGAAATGACTGCTGTCATTTGATTATAATGATAAAACATTGAACTTGTTATTTAGTCAGGTTTGGGTCAGGTGTGCTGCTGCTTTGGCCACAGTGCATGTGCACATCTGATGTTGCTCACGTGTGCTCCACTGAATGCTCAATGAGATTTTGAGTTTGCTCACGCATATGGAAAATTAGAGGGAACATTGTTTGGGGGTATCCATAATACGCCGATAGGGAAAAGTTTTTATTTACACGATGAGTCGGGTGTGTCTTGCCCTCAATTGTCCATTACAGTGATGTCACGGTGTGAACATTTCTTATTGTGACCAAAATTATCACGGTTATTATTATCGCGGTCATTTTAAATGTGCTCAAAATTTTCAAAAACTACTTATACTGAAATCATTTTACCAAATGTTTTTTTTTTTTTCAACACACACATTCAAAATGTATAAATGTACCTCAAGTAGAAAGCTGAATGTGCATATGAAAGCAGCACAAGCATAATAAACAAAGTAATATGGCAGAAAAAAAATAATACTATAAATTAATGAATAAAAATGTGAAAAATTCAGAAGATGGCACCTTATGGATATAAGACATAACTGCACTTTTTGTCCATATAGATCAGGGGTGTCAAACTCAAATACAGAGTGGGCCAAATTATACATAAGTACTGGTTCACATCTGAAACATCTTCTGGACCACTTCAGGAAGCATATTATTATTTACTTTATACATCATTTGAACTGTTGTGTTGTGTTTTAGTGTGTTCCTGCCTTCTTTTTTGTCTGCACCTGTGTTTTAGTGATTCGTCCTCGGCGAGGGGCGGACCTGGTGACACACCTGCTCGCAATTAGCCCGCCAGTATTTAGGCTCGTCACCTACAGCTTGACCTTGCTGGTCATTGTTTCCCGAACTCCGCACGTGCATGCGCCTACTTCGCCTCATGGTACGTTGCTTTCTCTTGTCCTGTTATTTCTAACTTATTTGTGTTTGTTCCCTAGCCTCCTTGAGGCAGCAAAGACTTTATGCGGTGCTTGGTGCGCCCTGGCTTTCCCCCCTGCCAACCACTGAGGAACCTGTTTTGTTAGTCTTCATGGTGTGCACTTCTGCCCCATCGCCTTTTGTTACACTTTTTGACTTATTAAATGTATTCCTTTTTGTATTTCAAACTTGCCTCCCGTCTCTGCATCCCGGGGTCACCCCCCTTTACCAGTTCATAACATGTTGTCTTTCATACAAATTTAAAATGTGACTTAATGAGTCATTTGTTGGGTCTCTATAATCATTTTTATTAATCATCTTTGTTACTCTCTTTTGTAATATGATGATTGTTTTGTGATTGTTTTATATGTATGTCCCCAGACCTTTGTGCAATATAAAAGTGAGAGAAAATGGCTGATTTGTTTGTGGAAGGATGGTTTTGTTTTTACAAATTTACATTTGTGGATAAAACAAAAACTCCCATTATTGTGTTTTTAAAAAAAAATTATTATTATTATTATTTTTTTTAACATCCCCAAAACATTATCAATTTCAGAAAACAAGTTTGGAGTGTCATTCATAAAATAAACTGTTTATTTTGTTTCCCTATCACAGAAAGAACAAGTTTTGCCTTCAATTGCCAAACAACATCCTGAAATTATTTTAAGTGGTCAATCCTGTTTTTGTTGTTGTTTTTTTATGAACTCCTTTGCCTTTGGAAGAATGGAAACCTTCAAGTTATGAGTATTTTTTGTTTGTTTGTTTTGTTCCAGAGAAAATACAGCAAATAACAAATAGTAAATAATTGTCTAATTTCAGAGTTTAATTTATAAATGGTTGATTTATATTATACTTGCCAACCCTCCCGGATTTTCCGGGAGACTCCCGAAATTCAGCGCCTCTCTCGAAAACCTCCCGGGACAAATGTTCTCCCGAAAATCTCCCGAAATTCAGGCCAAGCTGGAGGCCACGCCCCCTCCAGCTCCATGCGGACATGAGCATACTTGCCAACCCTCCCGGATTTTCCGGGAGACTCCCGAAATTCAGCGCCTCTCCCGAAAACCTCCCGGGGCAAATTTTCTCTCGAAAATCTCCCGAAATTCAGGAGTGACCTGAGTGACGTGTCAACAGCCTGTATTCACGTCCGCTTTCCCACAATATAAACAGCGTGCCTGCCCAAACACGTTATAACTGTAGAATGATTGAGGGCGAGTTCTTGGTTTCTTATGTGGGTTTATTGTTAGGCAATTTCATTAACGTCCTCCCAGCGCGGTAACAACACACAACAACAGCAGTCATGTTTTATTCTACCGTAAAGCAGTTTGTCTGCCGTAAACAGCAATGTTGTTGTAATATATTGAGTTGGAGGCAATAACCAGGCGAGGTGATGAAGTACGTCTCTTTACTGTAGACTTCAGAACAGACTCACACACTTGACGTCAGGTGCGCAACACCACGTAAATCGTTGGCCAACCAAAAAGTAACCCCAGTACGCTATAGCCAACATTCACCAGGAGATGGCAACAGACAAACATAGATCACTCTATTACATTCCTCCCCTTTTAGAAATGTAGAAGTTACTCAAAAGAAATAAACAACCCAACCAAAAAATGCAGCAGCTCAATTAAAAAACTGTACTCCAGCCACGTTCTTTTTTTTTTTTTTTTTTAGTACTGAACTCTTAACCCTCATTTGTAAACAATAACATGCTTATTATACAAATATTTATACACCTTTAACACAGATTTTGATACTGTCTTCAGAGATTCAGTTTTTTTGGTGGTACTCGAAACCGGTGGGTACTTGCGAAAGGGTGTTCAGCATGGTTAGAAAAATAGTGACAGAGAATAGAACAAGGATGGACAATTCAACCCTTAACTCAACAATGAGTAGATGAGTGTTATGTGTGTGTATATGTGTAAATAAATGAACACTGAAATTCAAGTATTTATTTTATATATATATATATATATATATATATATATATATATATATATATATATATATATATATATATATATATACAGTATATATAATAAAATAAATGTATATATAGCTAGAATTCACTGAAAGTCACGTATTTCTTTTATATATATATATATATATATATATATATATATATATGAAATACTTGACTTGGTGAATTCTAGCTGTAAATATACTCCTCCCCTCTTAGCCACGCCCCCAACCACGCCCCCGCCCCACCCCGACCACGCCCCCTCACCCCACCACCTCCCGAAATCGGAGGTCTCAATGTTGGCAAGTATGGATGGGGGTCAATGCCCGTAAATGTCCTTCATGGAGTGTTAGGGCCAGGGGACGTCCTGGTGACACTTCTGATTGATAATAAAAAAGAAGACCAATAGGAAAAACGTATTAGGAGTATGTTAGAAGCACAGCCTGTGGTGAAAAAAAACTAAAAAAAAAATACATATATATATATATATATATATATATATATATATATATATATATATATATATATATATATATATATATATATATATATATATAAACTACAAAATAAAAATACAATAAAAAGCTTAGTCACTCACCTATTTCTTTCTCCAAGGATACTTCCTGCTGCTCTTCCTGCGGCCACACAATACGTGCGCCGAGCGGTCCTAGTGCCCTCTAAATTCAGCACACCCGCGTCTTTTGTCTCAAATACGTGACGTCATTGGTAATACGGGACAGTTGTCAACCCTAACCGCCATTAAACAAAAAAAGAAGAAGAAGAAGAAGCCAACTTGGAAGTGGTCCATTGAAAGGTTGATAGCGCGACCTCCTGTACTGTAGAATGTAGTATGGACCATAGGACAGGACGAAGACCTCCTGTACTGTAGAATGTAGTATGGACCATAGGACAGGACGTTAAGAAGCTGTGGAGGCCTAAGATGCTCTACTAGTCTGCTGGAAATCCAAAGAAGACGAAGGAGTCAAAAGCAAAATGGCGTTTGACAGAGAAGGCCTAAACGTGGCCACTGGCCATTATTGTTTCTCTATTTGTATTTAGTGCATACATGTACGCATATATGTCGTGTAGTAGATGAAACATTGTTAGTCATTGTTTGTATCCGGATACATTAGTCTGAGCGCACTTTATCAAGTCTTGTGCTAGTTAGCTTAGCTGGCTAGTTAGCTTAGCTTGTTAGCTGCTAACAAAGAGACGCGGACGTTATCAACACATCGCTAAGTAGAGATCAAATGTGAGTGTAAAGTGTTGTGATTGTGGGAAAATGTGCGAAAGAACGATAGCAAAGTATGAGGAGGAACTTTGTCCAACAAAAGAGGAGAAGGAGCGACAACATCAACTACTGGACGCTGTTTTCAAGAAACATCAAGTTGTGTTACACAGAACAGGTTTGTTGACTTCTTACTCTCACATCTTTACTAACTTTATATTTCATTAGTAACACTTTTCTTCAATAGGGAGATGCTTTGTCTTGTGGGGATGATGCAATGCTTCCATTTAGATTCTTCATGAAAACGAGACAGTTTGAAGTTGATGTTCCTCTCAGTTTGTAACAATGTGTGATTGATTGATTGAAGGAGTTATGAGAAGTTTGCATAGGAAAGGGTACACTTTCATCACGGTACACATTCACTGCTACAAGAAAACCTGACATGGTTTCACTTGAAATATTTGTTCACTCACACACAACACACTACTATGTAGAAAGTAGCATTTAAAGTACAAAAATACAGCTAGAAAATTAATTAAAATAAAATAAAAAGCAAAAAGCTTTGTCTATTCCCAGTTACGAGTAGCCACAACCTGTAATGTCTTTTCAAAGCAACTTTGAAGGAAGTAAGGGATTTACACTCCTTTATGGCTATTGATAGGAAGTTCCACATTTTGGTGATATAGCAGGCAAATAAATCAGAACCTTTTTTGGAGTGAAATCTGGGTTGACTGTGATATAATGGTCAATATATTTTGAAGTATCGAGACAGGTACCGGTACTTGGGTAGTTTAGTGGTGTGGTGTATCTTCTACACCAGACCACGATCCTGTAGCTACTTGGTATCAGATTGATACCCATATTTGTGGTATGATCCAAAACTAATGTAAAGTATCAAACAACAGAATTATAAGTGATTACTACATTGTAACAGAAGTGTAGATAGAACATGTTGTAACAGAAGATAAGCAGATATTAACAGTAAATGAACAAGTAGATTATTAATCCATTGTCTACCACTTGTCCTTAATAATTTTGACAAAATAATAGAATATAAATGACACAATATGTTACTGCATATGTCATTGACTAAATTAGGAGCCTGTGTTTGTTTACTTACTATTAAAAGACAAGTTGTCTTGTATGTTCACTATTTTATTTAAGGACAAACTTTCAATAAGAAACGTATGTTTAATGTACCCTAAGATTTTTGGTTAAAATAAAGCCAATAATGCACTTTTTTGTGGTCCTTTTTATTTAGAAAATTATCAATATATATTTTGGTACTGGTCCCGGTACCAAAATATTGGTATCGGGACAAGACTAGTAAGAACATAATTTGTCGGTTGATTCTCTGATTACCTTAGTAGTCATTGTTTCCTTAGAGAGATTAGTCTCTACGATGCAGCCAAGATAGGTACCGTATTTTCCGCACTATAAGGCGCACCTAAAAACCACAAATTTTCTCAAAAGCTAACAGTGCGCCTTATAACCCGGTGCGCTTTATTACGATTCATTTTCATAAAGTTTCGATCTCGCAACTTCGGTAAACAGCCGCCATCTTTTTTCCCGGTAGAACAGGAAGTGCTTCTTCTTCTACGCAAGCAACCGCCAAGGTAAGCACCCGCCCCCATAGAACAGGAAGCGCTACCGCCCGCCCCCGGAAGAAAAAGAAGCGCGCGGATATTTCGTTTCATTTCCTTTGTGTGTCTACATCTGTAAAGACCAGACTACAAAATGGCTCCTACTAAACGACACGCTTATAACGCAGAATTTAAACTTAAGGCAATAAGTCATGCCGAAGAACACGGAAATAGAGCAGCAGCAAGAGAATATAACATAAATGAATCAATGGTGCGTAGGTGGAGGAAGCAAGAAGATGACCTGCGCCAGGTAAAGAAGACAAAACAGAGCTTCCGAGGGAACAAAGCACGATGGCAACAGTTGGAGGACGAACTCGAACAGTGGGTTGTTGAGCAGAGAGCAGCAAGCAGAAGTGTCAGCACCATCACTATTCGAATGAAGGCAACAACGCTAGCAAGCGAACTTCACCTGGATGATTTTAAAGGTGGTGCTTCTTGGTGTTTTCGGTTTATGAAAAGACGCAATCTCTCCATCCGCACACGGACCACTGTTTCACAGCAACTGCCTAACGACTTTAAAGAAAAGCTGGCTACTTTCCGTGCATATTGTAAAAAGAAGATAGCGGAAAAAAAGATCCGGCCAGAGAACATTATCAACATGGACGAGGTTCCACTGACTTTTGATATTCCTGTGAACCGCACTGTTGATACAACGGGAGCACGTACGGTGAATATTCGCACCACAGGGAATGAAAAGTCGTCCTTCACTGTGGTTCTAGCTTGCCATGCTAATGGCCAGAAACTTCCTCCCATGGTGATATTCAAAAGGAAGACCTTGCCAAAAGAGACCTTTCCAGCCGGCGTCATCATAAAAGCTAACTCGAAGGGATGGATGGATGAAGAAAAGATGAGCGAGTGGTTAAGGGAAGTTTACGCGAAGAGGCCGTGTGGCTTTTTTCACGCTGCTCCGTCCATGTTGATATACGACTCTATGCGCGCCCACATCACAGATGGTGTCAAAAAACAAGTGAAGCACACAAATACAACACTCGCCGTCATTCCGGGTGGATTAACCAAAGAACTCCAACCGCTGGATATTGGTGTCAACAGGGCATTCAAATCACGACTGCGAACTGCGTGGGAAAAATGGATGACCGAAGGCGAACACACCTTCACTAAGACGGGCAGACAACGCCGGACGACATACGCCAACATCTGCCAGTGGATTGTAAATGCCTGGGCAGATATTTCTGTCACAACTGTGGTCCGAGCTTTCCGGAAGGCAGGATTCACAGAACTGCTGCACAACAACAGCGACACTGAATCCGATGACTTCGAAGAGACGGAGCCGGCCATTTTGGAAGCCACGCTTGCGCAACTTTTCAATTCGGACACCGAAGACGAAGAATTCGAAGGATTTACCGGTACGAATGAAGAATAACTTCAGAAAGTGAGCGCTATGTTTATTTTGTGTGTTGTGTGTTGTGACATTAACGTTCGAGCAACATTACCGGTATGTTGCTATTGCTCTACACCATTTTGAATTTTACTATGTTTGTGATTGCACATTTGTACATTTTGGGACAGAGTTGTTAGAACGCTGGTTTTCAATATATTATTAAAGTTTGACTGAACTATCTGACTGTTTTTTTGACAACATACGCCAACATCTGCCAGTGGATTGTAAATGCCTGGGCAGATATTTCTGTCACAACTGTGGTCCGAGCTTTCCGGAAGGCAGGATTCACAGAACTGCTGCACAACAACAGCGACACTGAATCCGATGACTTCGAAGAGACGGAGCCGGCCATTTTGGAAGCCACGCTTGCGCAACTTTTCAATTCGGACACCGAAGACGAAGAATTCGAAGGATTTACCGGTACGAATGAAGAATAACTTCAGAAAGTGAGCGCTATGTTTATTTTGTGTGTTGTGTGTTGTGACATTAACGTTCGAGCAACATTACCGGTATGTTGCTATTGCTCTACACCATTTTGAATTTTACTATGTTTGTGATTGCACATTTGTACATTTTGGGACAGAGTTGTTAGAACGCTGGTTTTCAATATATTATTAAAGTTTGACTGAACTATCTGACTGTTTTTTTGACATTCACTTTAGCGCAGCGTTTTTTTGACATTCACTTTAGCGCAGCGTAGGCGCGGCTTATAGTCCGGGGCGGCTTATTGGTGGACAAAATTATGAAATATGTAATTCATAGAAGGTGCGGCTAATAATCCGGTGCGCCTTATAGTGCGGAAAATACGGTAATCTCATTTTTGTTTGTTATAATATTGTCACCCATTTTGACTGTGAAGTTATCTTCTTTTCTGAGGTTAGGAATTGACCCAAAGACCTGTGTACTTGCAAGTACCAAGGTGAGTCTTAATTTGCCCGTTTGTCTTTGAAAGCCTTGCTAGTCTAGGCCTTGAGGATTGTAGCTTTGCTTGTTTTGTGGCCATCAGCCTCGGTTCTATGTTCTTTACGGGTAAAGAAAATCATGGAATGATCCCTTAAGCCGCTTGTGGTGATCTTAGACTGGTCAGAAGTAACAAAAAGGTCTATGAAGGTTTAAAAGGACTCACTCACCCTGGTAGTTTGCTTAATGAGCTAAGTGAGGCAATGTTGGTGGCACAGCTTAGTGAAGGTTTTAAAAATGGGTGCATCCTTTCGGGACATATCTGTGTTCCAGTCCCCAAGAAGATGTAAACCTGTATCAACATGTTTACACAAAACTCACACACTCACCAAATACATTTTATACTGTAATCAAATCTAATTTAAGTTATTTTATTTCCTGATTCTGACCTACATGCATCAATAAGTGAAAGTAAACATTTATTTTCAATAACCAAAGTAGTCAACACTTGATTTATTAAAAGAACATAAAGGTGACTGACTTTCCTTCAGCGTGTCGTAGATGGTCTCCAATTCCTAAAGAGGAATTGTTGATGGAGATACTCTATAAAACACCACATAGTAAAACATGTTTTAGTTATAAGTTCCTTTTGGCCCAGCCAACAAAATGACCACAAAAGTATTTTGCATGATGACAAAAACATACAACTTAAATGATTTTGGAATTAGATTTTATATTTCTATGATATTGAAGTTATGGTAATGACTATGTCATTACAAGTATAACGATCGGGTCGCATTGTGATGCGGAGATTCATTCTCCCAAGATGCAGACGGACTCCGGACACAGTGTGCAGGTAGGAAGTGATTTAATCTTCATAAATTATGCGGGGGGGAAAAACAGGAAACACCAAAAGGGTGCCGATAGCACGGATGGCAAAGCAAAGTAGAGCCTAGTGTGGAAGCTAGCATATAAAGAGGAATCAAAACTAACTGTGGTTACCTGTTGCGTGATGCAAACTAGGAAGCCAGACCGAGTGAGGCCAGGGCATAGACTAAATAGCTCTCTGATTAGTGCCCGGGCAACAGGTAATCATCCCGAACACTAACCAGAGGCAGGTGAATGTAATCTGCCGTCATGGCAACTGAAACACACAAACTTAAAAGGTGCTGAAAACACAAGTGCCTCAAAAACGTAAACAGACTATGATCCGGGCAGCGGATCATAACAACAAGATCATGGTTAAGTTTAGAGATAAAGTTTAGGTGTCATAGACCGTATACTGAATAAAATATTTACACGCTTTACATCAGTGAATGTAAAGTTAAGAATGCCTCAATCAATGTTGCCTCATATTTATAAATAACTTTTCAAATTGCCCCCATCAAATTTCCAAGTCTGTTTTCATACTCACTTTTTAATTAATTTTAGTGGCTGGGACAATAGGAAGTATTTCCCATATTTTTATTGTTTTGCTACACATTTTAACACAACACACGAAATAACACAAATAATGTAATTGTGTCTACAGTGTCAGTCCAAAACTACCTCTATTCTCTGTTTATCTTCATTACTTATTTTCCCAACAGACGTCCAGCAGCCCACCCACATTAACATGGAAGAGGAGGATCCACAGCCACCCCACATTAAAGAGGAAGAGGAGGAAGTGTGGATCACTCAGGAGGAAGAGTCTCTTCTAGGGCAGGAGGAGGCTGATCTCACCAATTTTCCACTGACTGTTGTCTCTGTGAAGACTGAAGAGCATGAAGACAAACCACCTGAGTCCTCACAACTTCATCACAGTCCAAGTAAGCACATATCATTTTATTCTTAGGGCATTCAATCCATCACAACTGGACTGTTCACTTTGTCTTAGAAGACGTTTGTCCTCTCATCCAAGTAGGCTTCATCACTTCATGCTCATTCACTTAAAGTCTTGAATCTAATCATTGGAATTTAGAGGGGAACTGCAGTTTTGGGGGGAAATTTTTACTATTGTTCACAACCATTATAAAACATGACAAATGAGAACATTGTTTTGCTGTGGGCAAGCGAGACATGCTGCCTGGGCATTATGGGAGGAGACACGAGCAAATTTGTGCTCGGGACTCGGACGGGAGGACGAGGGGCTAGTGGAGGTGATATATATATATATATATATATATATATATATATATACCGGTGTATATATATATATTTAAATCACATTCTAACTCATAAATGTAAATAAAAGTCCACTTGCAATGGAGCCAATGGGAGGTCCTCTATAACCATCCAAAAAGGGCCAACAATACTCCGTTTGCATTTCGTGGCTTGAATACCAACCAAGTATTAGTGATATTGTTATTATAAGTGCTAACGCAGACAAACTATTTATAGCTTGTGTGTCTATGTTGACATCACCGGCTGGTGAGCTCCTTCCTCGCCTCGGTGCTGGTGAAAGATTATTCCAGATCATGAATCGTGCCTCTCACCTCGATAGTAGAAGGATGAGGACATACTCTTGACAAGTTGGTACCGTTTCACAGCCAATTTAGACCCGGCAATGGCGATAGTCACGAAAGGACGCTTGCTTCACACCCCTTTACCGTGCGACAATTATGAGTCATTCTTCAGTAAAGTACCTTGCCCGAGGACACAACAGCAGTGACTAGGATCGAACCTGGAACCGCCGGGTTGCTGGCACGGCCGCTCTACCAACCAAGCCACACTGGCCTTAGAATGTATTAAATTCTATCAAAATCTCGTAAAAATCGTAAATACATCCTAGAATTGTCTCAATAATTCCATTTACAATATTTTCTTTTTAGGAACTTTCTAATGTAATGTGTTTCTATCTACACTTCTGTTCAAATGTAATAATCACTTATTCTTCTGTTTTGTTAAAATGTAATAATCACTTGTTTTGTTGTTTGATACTTTAGTTTTGGCTGATACTACAAATGTAGGTATCGATCCAGTACCAAGTAGTTACAGGGGCAGTATGGGTTCTACCAATGCGGATGCTGATATTTAAATTTTTCAAGATAGTTGAATAACTTAATTTTTGTTCGCAATCATAATCAGACAAAAACACAGGATGGTGGTGTTGGAATATCAATTGAATATTTAAATATGGTTCTGAATTAAATCAGTTGGTTTATGCCCTTAAAGTATTCCTTTTTTACTGAGTTTGTAAACAATAACAAACTCAACAAAATATATGTACCGTATTTTCCGCACTATAAGGCGCACCGGATTATTAGCCGCACCTTCTATGAATTACATATTTCATAATTTTGTCCACCAATAAGCCGCCCCGGACTAAAAGCCGCGCCTACGCTGCGCTAAAGTGAATGTCAAAAAAACGCTGCGCTAAAGTGAATGTCAAAAAAACAGTCAGATAGTTCAGTCAAACTTTAATAATATATTGAAAACCAGCGTTCTAACAACTCTGTCCCAAAATGTACGCAAATGTGCAATCACAAACATAGTAAAATTCAAAATGGTGTAGAGCAATAAATAGCAACATAATGTTGCTCGAACGTTAATGTCACAACACACAAAATAAACATAGCGCTCACCTTCTGAAGTTATTCTTCATTCGTAAATCCTTCGAATTCTTCGTCTTCGGTGTCCGAATTGAAAAGTTGCGCAAGCGTGGGATCCAAAAATGGCCGGTTCCGTCTCGTAGAAGTCATCGGGAGTCAGTGTCGCTGTTGTTGTGCAGCAGTTCTGTGAATCCTGCCTTCCGGAAAGCTCGGACCACAGTTGTGACCGAAACTATCTGCCCAGGCATTTACGATCCACTGGCAGATGTTGGCGTATGTCGACCGGCGCTATCTGCCCGTCTTAGTGAAGGTGTGTTCGCCTTCGGAGCTGTGTGAAAAAAGCCACCCGGCCTCTTCGCGTAAACTTCCCTTAACCACTCGCTCATCTTTTCTTCATCCATCCATCCCTTCGAGTTAGCTTTTATGATGACGCCGGCTGGAAAGGTCTCTTTTGGATGGGTGGAAGTTAGCATGGCAAGCTAGAACCACAGTGAAGGATGACTCCTCATTCCCTGTGGTGCGAATATTCACCGTACGTGCTCCCGTTCCACAGTGCGGTTCAGTTGCTGTGAAATACGGTAGTAATCCGTGTGCGGATGGAGAGATTGCGTCTTTTTATGATCCGGATCCTTGTCGCGTAGTAGGAGCCATTTTGTGGTCTTTACAGATGTAAACAGGAAATGAAACGTACGGTGATATCCGCGCGTTTTTTCTTCTTCTTCCGGGGGCGGGTGAAGCGCTTCCTGTTCTATGGGGGCGGGTGAAGCGCTTCCTGTTCTATGGGGGCGGGTGAAGCGCTTCCTGTTCTATGGGGGCGGGTGCTTTCCTTGGCGGTTGCTTGCGTAGAAGAAGAAGCGCTTCCTGTTCTACCGGGAAAAAAGATGGCGGCTGTTTACCGAAGTTGCGAGACCGAAACTTTATGAAAATGAATCGTAATAAAGCGCACCGGGTTATTAGGCGCACTGTCAGCTTTTGAGAAAAATTGTGGTTTTTAGGTGCGCCTTATAGTGCGGAAAATACGGTAGTACAAAAACCTTATACTGATATTCTAATTGGTGTTGTTACTGTCGATTTTTGTACCGATTGGTCCACATTTGTTTAAATTCAAGAGCTTTAACAGGGTTTCTGTGGCTCATTAAAGAGCATTAAAAGTCATTAAATGGACTTTGCCTAAATTATTGACTTAAATGGTATTAAAAAGCATTAAATACGATGTCCGGAGGCATTAAAATATTCATGCAATCGCAGGCCGGGACCGATATAAATGAAAATAAACTTAATAACTTAATTCTTGCTGTCATCAATACATTGCTATGTCTGTGTGTTTCCTTCTTGGTCTGTGGATTTTAAACCGGACTAAGAGGTCTCACTCTGTGCATCGCTCTCAATACCTGAGCATGTTTATTCCACAGTACACTTTACGTATTTTCCGGACCATAGGGCGCACCAGATTATAAGGCGCACTGCCGATGAGCAGTTCTAGTCAGGTTTGTTTTCATACAAAAGGCGCATCGGATTATAAGGCGCATTAAACGGTTCATACTTTTTATTTTGTTCTAAATGTAAAATACACTATATTGCCAAAAGTATTTGGCCACCTGCCTTTACTCGCATATGAACTTGATGTGCCATCCCATGGAGTTGTCCAAAATGTTTTGGTATCCTGGAGCATTCAAAGTTCCTTTCACTGGTATTAAGGGGCCAAGCCCAACTTCTGAAAAACTAACCCCACACCATAATTCCTCTTCCACCAAATTTCACAATGGGCACATTGCAGTCCAAAATGTAGCAATCTCCTGGGAACCTCTAAATCAGATGGAAAAGCGTGATTCATCAGTCCAGAGAAGGGGTCTACACTGCTCTAGAGTCCAGTGGCAACGTGCTTTACAGGATTTCAAGGTTGCTTTATTATTGTCCATTCTTTAACATGTACAAGACACATAAGAACTGAAATTACATTTTCGGCACAGTCCCACGAAGAGCAGACATACGTTACAGGGAGACAAGACGAGACCGCCAACGGAACAGCCACTTACGGCGCTCCTTAAAAATGTGGAAAAAAGGTGATATTGGGAAAGAGGGGAAGAGTAAAAAATATCAGTCAAAGGCTGGACCCCCGGGAAGGGGTCCAGACTGAGTCCAAGGGAAAAAACCTCATTTGCCATAGCACACATAAACATGTTACCGTATTTTCCGCACTATTAGCCGCACCTAAAAACCACAAATTTACTCAAAAGCTGACAGTGCGGCTTTTAACCCGGTGCGCTTTATATATGGATAAATATTAAGATTCATTTTCATAAAGTTTCGGTCTCGTAACTACGGTAAACAGCCGCCATCTTTTTTCCCGGTAGAACAGGAAGCGCTTCTTCTTCTACGCAAGCAACCGCCCGCCCGCGTAGAAGAAGAAAAAGCGCGCGGATATCACCGTACGTTTCATTTCCTTTGTGTGTTTACATCTGTAAAGACCACAAAATGGCTCCTACTAAGCGTCAGGGATCCGGTTCATGAAAAGACGCAATCTCTCCATCCGCACACGGATTACCGGTACTATTTCACAGCAACTGATATTCCTGTGAACCGCACTGGATACAACGGGAGCACGTACGGTGAATATTCGCACCACAGGGAATGAGAAGTCATCCTTCACTGTGGTTCTAGCTTGCCATGCTAATGGCCAGAAAATCCCATGGTGATATTCAAAAGGAAGACCTTGCCAAAAGAGACCTTTCCAGCCGGCGTCATCATAAAAGCTAACTCGAAGGGATGGATGAAGAAAAGATGAGCGAGTGGTTAAGGTAAGTTTAAGTTTACGCGAAGAGGCCGGGTGGCTTTTTTCACGCAGCTCTGTCCATGTTGATATACGTATGTTTGTGATTGCACATTTGCGTACATTTTGGGAGTGAACAGAGTTGTTAGAACGCTGGTTTTTAATATATTATTAAAGTTTGACTGACCTATTTTTTTGACATTCCTTTAGCGCAGTTAGATGCGGCTTACAACACCGGGCGGCTTATAGGTGGACAAAGTTTTGAAATATGCCGTTCATTGAAGGCGCGGCTTTTAACCCAGGGCGCCTTATGGTGCGGAAAATACGGTACATATAATCACAACTCGCAACAGACGGGGGGGGGGGGCCCTGGAGGCCGGCCTGCTGTTATAAAGCGCTACTCAGCCGTCCATCACCCCGAAGGGGAATCAAGCGCTGGTGAAGGCGTGGGGTCGGAGTGGGGAGTGTGTTTGTGTATATGCCCATTGTCTTTGGGTGTAGTGGTGTTGTGTTCATAGATCCAGGGCCGTTCTGCATGCACTGCAAGCAAAGTTCGACTTCCAGGTGTCGTTGAGGAAGGCAGGAGGTCAAAAGCATCCATCTTTGAAAGTCCTCAGGGGATGTTTACAGAACAGCCTGTTCTTGTCCTCAAGGCCATTTGGGGGATTCAAATCGTAGATAAGGATTTTTGTTTTTCCTCGAGCAGACATTACAATGGCTTGCCTGTTCTATCTGTCCATGTTGGGTCTCATATCCAATTTTTCCTTTTCAGCAAGCTTCTCCATGATGTGATCAGTCTTGCGATTCAGTTCAGAAATCGCACCAGACTGATCCCACAGCCCGGCCCAAACCTTCCATTGCGACGAACAGCCTTTGGGCTCCTTGAGTGGCTGCCATCGTCTTACGAATTTTACAATACACCAGAGCAATGCCCAGCCCAATCAGCAGGTGCCCCGCGATCATGGTTCCAAATAGGTAGATGTCTTCCAATGGTTCCATCAGGGCAGCCAGGCTCCCCAGAACCTCTTTTCGTCGTCGAAAAGATTTTGTCAGTTGAGTCGAAATCCAGCTAATCAATTCCATGTCTGATGTTTAGATTTGAAGGACAGCGCAAAGAAAGAGGCTTCAAAAAAAGTTTAGACAAGACAAGACAAAGAGAGCAAGCAGGTCAAAAAAAGTTTAGACAAGACAAGACAAAGAGAGCAAGCTGGGAGAAGACGGGAGGATAAAAAAATGTGACTGCCCTCACCAGAGGCAAGACAGAAAGCACCACTGCATCCCACGCTTTGCATTGGACGTGGTGACGTATGGCTTAGATGCAGCTGTTCGGCCATGGAAACCCATTCCATGTAGCTCACTGCGTACTTTAGGTGGGCTAATTGGAAGGTCACATGAAGTTTGTTGCTCTGGTACCGCCGTTCCACATCCAGTGGAAATCCCCAGTTACACACACAAACGTTGCTTGGCGAGATAAACGAAGAAACTATACTTCAGGTTCAAGGCACGAAGCAAAAGGAAATACACTTTCAACCCACATCACTCGCAGTGAGGGAACTCGACCACAAGATGGCGTCATAGCAGAGACAACAATACAGAATACAGATTTACACTGTAAACAACCTAATCTTTTCTCCAAGTTTATACATCTGTAACTAACATTAAAACCACAGGGGGTGCTGGAGCCTATCCCAGCTGCACTCAGGTGGAAGGGAATGTATGGCAATATAGATTTTAGGCCATATTGCCCATCCCTCGTAAAAAGTGATCTTCTTTTCCTGTGAATAATGTTGTAAAGAGCAGTGTGTTTGTTTTCAGGCCAATTCATATAATAACTTATTTTAAGTTCATGTAAACTTACTGAATGCCTCATGTGACTGAGGAAATCTGGACATTTCTTAAGGATGTTTGTCATTTTGTGTCCTGCAGACGTCTGTGAAGAACAACTTCTGCCTGAAAAACAGGAGTTTAGCTTCAAGAGGAAGACCAGGCGCCATGGACCCTCTGGCATCTCTTTTTCCTCTTTGACACAGACCCTTCCCTGTAAAAAGGAAGAGGAAGACTCACTGACCCCCCACATTAAAGAGGAAGAGGAGGAATACAACATCAGTCAGGAGGGAGAGCATAATGAAGGACTGGTGGAGTTCCCAGTGATTGGTGTCAGTATGAAGGGTGAAGATGATGAGGTCAAAGGTGAAAGTGAGGAGAAGAGAGAGGCAGAGCCTCCAAGCAGCAGCTCAACACAACACATGACAACAGAAGCTGATGGAGACCACTGTGGAGGATCACAAGGAGACAAGCTCTTAGCTCCACTATCAGATAGTGAGGACACAACGTCACACTCTCCTGACACTGATGATGAAGACTCTAAAGATGATAAGACATGTCACACTGACAACACTCACTTCAAATGTTCTCACTGTGACAAAACCTTCAAATACCATAGTCATCTGAAAAGACACATGATAATACACACTGGGGTGAAACCTTTTTCTTGTTCAATCTGTGGCTTATCTTTTACAAGGAAGGACAATATGAAAGAGCACACAAGAACACACAAAGGAGAAAAACCTTTTTCGTGTTCTGTGTGTGATTCAAGGTATGCACGAAGTCAATGTTTGAAATTACACCTGAAAAGACACACTGGGGAAAACCTTTTTAAGTGTTCCGTGTGTAATTCAAGTTTTGTCCGAGGTGAAAATTTGAAAACCCACATGAGAACACACACTGGAGAAAAACCTTTTTCTTGTTCAGTCTGTGGTGTATTTTTTACACAGAGTGCAAGTTTGAAAAAACACTTGAGAACACACACTGGAGTTAAACCTTTTTCCTGTTCAGTGTGTGGAACAGGTTTTGTACACAAGAACAACTTGAAAACACACATGAGAATACACACTGGAGAAAAACCTTTTTCCTGTTCAATCTGTGGCTTATCTTTTACGAGGAAGGAACATATGAAAGAGCACACAAAAACACACACGGGAGAAAAACCTTTTTCCTGTTCAGTGTGTGATTCAAGTTTTGCACGAAGTCAAAATTTGAAAACACACATGAGAATACACGCTGGAGAAAAAGTGTTGAGTTGCAGTGTGTGTGATGAAAGATTCTCTCATGAGTACCAACTTAACGAACACAAGTGTGCTGGTGAGAGCAGCAGCAGTAAAATAGAAACCCCAGGCCAAATCTCCCAGTGGTAAATAATCCTTCAAAACAAAGCTGAATCCAAATGATGATCAGGATCAACAGCAAAATCGAGTCACTTGTTCCTTATCCCATTTCTGAAATTTCCTGAAAGTTTCATTAGCATCTGACTATACTTTTGTTATGATTCCAACTAAATGACAATTAATCAAGCCCCAAATCACTTTTAGGTATTTTTCAATTACTTCAATCGCAAACATGTAAATATGTTTCTTAGTTACACATCCTGGAAAACAACATCCACACAACAGTTTATATTTATTTTTCATTCTGACTAATATGTTTAGTTGCGTACTAACGCTTAAATCTGTACTTCTGCTAATATTTAAGAAGTGATGATGATGTTATGGTTCAGGCTTGCTGTCTCCAAAACAAGTCTCCACCACGGTGGTGCCAGCGGTCCTACTACTTGTACTTGTACACTATACAATATAATTATGCACACCTTTTGTAAGATAGACATTTTTGTTTGTACTAGCAATTTGAAATCAGCGCTGTATCCTTTGGATGTGACCTTGTAGAATAAAATAAGTTTTTTTTTATGAACAATGGTCTGATTCTTTGAGATGTTTAACAACAAAATAAAAGTCTATTTTTCTAATTGGTCAATTGGTTCACCTGTCTCTGATTGGCAATCTGGGCACACCTGTTCCAAGTTGCCAGTCAGGCTTCTTTTTATGCCAGCCCCGCCCTTCTGTCAGTGCTGGATCATTATGGAAGTATTATTGTATCAAAATGATTTGCAATTGTGTATCTTAAATCTGCGCATTTGTAATCCAATTCACGTGTCTGTGTACTAATGTGCATTTTTGTATCTCAATGTGCGTCCAAGGGCCGAAGTATATCACCGATATGCTCCCACGAAAAAAGCCCTCTAGACTCTAGAGGGCTTATATAGTGGGAGCATATTGAAAAAAAAATTGTACCTTGAAAATTTTTTTTTACCTTAAAAATCATTTTTAACCTTGAAAAAAAAATTCCCTTGAAAATTGTTTTTACCTTGAAAATTATTTTTTACTTTGAAAATCATTTTTAACCTTGAAAAAAAAAATGGTACCTTGAAAAAAAATTTTTACCTTGAAAATAATTTTTTACCTTGAAAATAATTTTTTACCCTGAACAGGGGTCCCCAACCACCGGGCCGCGGCCCGGTATTAGTCCGTGGACCGATCGGTACTGGCACAAGAAATAATAAAAAAAAACTGTTTACAAATTAAATCAACATAAAAATATATACATTATATATCAATATAGATCAATACAGTCTGCAGGGATACAATCCGTAAGCACACATTGTGTTTCTTTATGACCAAAAAATAAATAAAAATACCATCCCTCCCCCTCCGCCCCGGTCCGTGGGACAAATTTTCAAGCGTTGACCGGTCCGCAGCTACAAAAAGGTTGGGGACCACTGCTCTAGATCACTAAGATCTTCTGAGACCAATCTGTTAGCGGCAAAAAACTATGAACATGAAAAAAATAAACACCTACTGTGACAAGAATACACAAAACTCACGTGGCAAGAAACGAGCAGCATGAAAACTATGGCAGCATGACAATGGCATGAGTAGTAAGGATATCAGATAGCATGGGTGTCAAGGAGGTAATGTCGCCAGACAGATTGCCTGGCAACTGCAAGCTTAAATAATACCGACATGATTAGTGACAGGTGCGTGAGTGCAAAACGTGAGACAGGTGAAACTAATGAGTAGTCATGGAAACAAAACAAGCAAGAGTGCACAACCAGGAACTAAAGAGTCCAAACAACATGGCCAAACAAAAACATGATCAACAGACATGACAGAGCCCCTCCCTTAAGGACAGATACTAGATGTCGAAAAACCAAAAAAATGAATAAGAGTCATGGGAAGGCGGGAGGGGGACATGTCGGTGGGTCGCCAGACCAAGTGTCCCTGAATCCACCCGGGCAGAGTCAGGGGGCAGAGACGCGTAGAACACCGCTGCACCTGACGAGGTGGGCGACCCGAGAACGACCACATCCGTGGCCGACGAGGAGGTGGGTGCACTTGGCGTGGCGGACGACCCGGGAATGGCCACATCCGTGGCCGATGAGGAGGCGGGCGCGTTGTCGTCGTCGTGGCAGGCGTGGAAGCAGCGCGCCTCGTCGTCGTGGCAGGCGTGGAAGCAGCAGATGAAGCAGGCGCGGGTGCAGCTGACGAAGCAGGCATGGAAGCAGAAGACGAAGCAGTCGCGGGTGCAGTAGACGAAGCAGGCGGCGAAGCTTGGCGTGGTGAGTCTTGGCGTGGCGGGTATTGGCGTGGCAGGTATTGGCGTGGCGGGTCTTGGCGTGGCGGGTATTGGCGTGGTGGGTCTTGGCATGGCGGGTCTTGAAATGGAGGGTCTTGGCTTGGAGGGTCTTGGCTTGGCGGTGCTTGGCTTGTTGCTAGCTTTGGAGATGGTGCTAGCCGTGGAGCTAGCCGTGGAGCAGCTACTGGTGCTAGCCGTGGTGCAGGTCGTGGTGCTAGCCGTGGTGCTGCTACTGGTGCTAGCCTTGGCGCTGGTGCTAGCCTTGGAGCTGGTATTAGCTTTGGAGCTGGTGCTAGCCGTGGTGCTAGCCTTGGTGCAGCGACAGGTGCCAGCCGTGGTACTGCTACTGGTGCTAGCCTTGGACTTGGCGCTAGCTTTGGTGCAGGTGGAGGTGGCCTAGCCGGGGGTTGCGGCTTAGCAGGCCGAAAGACCGATTGCGGCGGCCGGGCCGGAGGTTGCGGCCTAGCAGGCCGAAAGACCGGTGGCGGCAGCCGGGCTGGAGGCTGTGGCTTGGCATGGTGATGCTGAGCCACCCCACCTGAACAGTTCCCAACCCTAGCCCACGCCTCAAGGAGCGGATACCAGACGCGCTCCCCGCGGTCTGGAACCGTTTTTTGGGGTGGGTGGAGGGAGGTAAGGAGGGGGGAAGAATCATCCCCTCTAAATTGTCCAAAATGTCTTTCTTTCCCCCCCACCTGGGCTTTTATGGGTGAAAAAAATGTTTGTGACTTGGGCGTGGCTTGAGTCCTAGGGGGAGGGGCATGAAATTTGGGTGGCTTGGATTGACAGGATCTGATTTCTAAAAACATGTCTTGGTAATGTTTTATCGTGTTTTTAGAGTCTTTGGTTGGAGGCGGGTGATCAAAAGAAAAATAATTTGTAAAAAAATTATCCAGGTCTGTGGCGTCCTCTTGGAGCTGCCAGGCTGGCGGCCATCTATTTCCGCCCGGAGTGGGAGGAGCAGAATCAGCACCTCCAAGTCTGAGTCCATGGTTCTCGCCCGGAAAAGGGTGGAGTGCCATCTCCGGGTTGGGGAGGAGACCCTGCCCCAAGTGGAGGAGTTCAAGTACCTCGAAGTCTTGCTCACGAGTGAGGGAAGAGTGGACCGTGAGATCGACAGGCGGATCGGTGCGGCGTCTTCAGTAATGCGGACGCTGTATCGATCCGTTGTGGTGAAGAAGGAGCTGAGCCGGCAGGCAAAGCTCTCAATTTACAGGTCGATCTACGTTCCCATCCTCACCTATGGTCATGAGCTTTGGGTTATGACCGAAAGGACAAGCGGCCGAAATGAGTTTCCTCCACCGGGTGGCGGGGCTCTCCCTTAGAGATAGGGTGAGAAGCTCTGTCATCCGGGGGCAACTCAAAGTAAAGCCGCTGCTCCTCCACATCGAGAGGAGCCAGATGAAGTGGTTCGGGCATCTGGTCAGGATGCCACCCGAACGCCTCCCTCGGGAGGTGTTTAGGGCACGTCCGACCGGTAGGAGGCCACGGGGAAGACCCAGGACACGTTGGGAAGACTATGTCTCCCGGCTGGCCTGGGAACGCCTCGGGATCCCCCGGGAGGAGCTGGAAGAAGTGGCTGGGGAGAGGAAAGTCTGGGCTTCCCTGCTTAGGCTGCTGCCCCTGCGACCCGACCTCGGATAAGCGGAAGAAGATGGATGGATGGATGGAATCAGCATAGAAGCTTTATAGCCCATTGTTTTTCCCTCATTTTGGAGGGTCTTTTGTTGTTTAAATTTCATAGTTATATTCCTCGTTAGTGTAGTTAGAGATAGATATTTCTGTTTCCTCCTCTTGGAGTAATTTTTGGTTTGTTCACATTTTGTGAAACCTTTTCGCCTAGTTAAAGTTTACAGCCGTTGTTGAATTGCCCTGACTCAAGTGGTGAAAAGGGAACTTTTCAAAATAAAAGCCTGCCTGATTATTCCCCACCTCTGCATCTGAGTCCTATTTTTGACCGAGTCCTGACACAAAATAAATGAACCAAAATCAAATGTCTACTGTAGAAGACGCTGGTTCTCTAGAATATACAAAATGGGACTAATAGTGAAGACAGAAGCCCCTCAGTTCTTAGCTTTCTGGAAATGTGGGCCCCAAAACAATTAAGTTTAATATCCCTGCTGTATGACCTTACTTTGAGAACTAAAACAGAATCATGGCCCTCACAATCCCATGACCCTACACAGTATATATGTTGATCTCAGGGCATTCAATCAATCGCAACTGAACTGGTATACATATTTAGGGTTTTGGCACTAGCTGTTGGACTAGATCTCACCAATTGAAGTCTAAGACTAGATCTGACCAATCTAAGTCTATGAGCATGAACTGTTGAAACCTACTGTCGGAGGCAGATATTTACATATATCCGAATTTAAATGTTACTTCTTTTTATTTCATAATCATATTACAAAACAGCTAGTGTTTTTCTTCCAATTGTGGTCTTTTGGTTGTCTGCAAAACTGTGTGCTTAACCTTGAATGAGGAATGTTAGAGAGAGAGATAATGGACATTTGTTTTGGCTAGAGAGACATGACTGCCAGGGACTTAAGAGGGGAGAGGGTTTTTCGGGGGGCAGACCATCTTGGCCGCGCGATAGAATGTTCTATGCTGGACTGGTCTCAATGTATATACCGGTATGCAAAGCTTTGCAAATATATTACAAAATACCTATTCTGTCTCTGGTGGTTTTTCTACCCAGCTTTAAGTGTCGTAAAGAGCTTGGGAGCGACTTGTGACTTGAATTCCCTGGGAGGAACAACTGGTCCAAAACGCAAAAGAGGCTAATAGTCAGAGTCAGAGAGTCAGAGGCTAATAGTCTTCTAAGACAAACCAAAACAAGCTCTAAAACTTGCTGGTAGACTGCTGCGTTGACCCTGGATCTCAGGAAACAGAGTGGACCGACACCAGTAGATGACATGGCACCCCAAACCATCACTGATGGTGGAAACTTTACACTAGACTTCAGGCAACGTGGATCCTGTGCCTCTCCTGTCTTCCTCCAGACTCTGGGACCTCGATTTCCAAAGGAAATGCAAAATTTGCATGGTTGGGTGATGGTTTGGGGTGCCATGTCATCTGCTGGTGTCGGTCCACTCTGTTTCCTGAGATCTAGGGTCAACGCAGCCGTCTACCAGCAAGTTTTAGAGCACTTCATGCTTCCTGCTGCTGACCTGCTCTATGGAGATGGAGATTTCAAGTTCCAACAGGACTTGGCGCCTGCACACAGCGCAAAATCTACCCGTGCCTGGTTTACGGACCATGGTATTTCTGTTCTAAATTGGCCCGCCAACTCCCCTGACCTTAGCCCCATAGAAAATCTGTGGGGTATTGTGAAAAGGAAGATGCAGAATGCCAGACCCAAAAACGCAGAAGAGTTGAAGGCCACTATCAGAGCAACCTGGGCTCTCATAACACCTGAGCAGTGCCAGAAACTCATCGACTCCATGCCACGCCGCATTAACGCAGTAATTGAGGCAAAAGGAGCTCCAACCAAGTATTGAGTATTGTACATGCTCATATTTTTCATTTTCATACTTTTCAGTTGGCCAACATTTCTAAAAATCCCTTTTTTTTATTAGCCTTAAGTAATATTCTAATTTTGTGACACACGGAATTTTGGATTTTCATTTGTTGCCACTTCAAATCATCAAAATTAAATGAAATAAACATTTGAATGCATCAGTCTGTGTGCAATGAATAAATATAATGTACAAGTTACACCTTTTGAATGCAATTACTGAAATAAATCAAGTTTTTCAAAATATTCTAATTTACTGGCTTTTATCTGTATATATGTATTGCTTACCTGACTGAAGTGGGGAGCAGTTCCTGAGAGTAGACCATACACACCAAAATATTCCAGTCCAAGAAGAACTTCCCTGTCGTTAAAAGAGCCGTAATAGCAACAGCATTGTCTGGAATGGGAACAAGTGAAAGATATGTGAGTGTAATATGTCCAAGCTAAGGCATCATTTCTGTGAAAAATGATGGAGTCACCTTGAGAGAAAGCCACGGTCAGGAGACTGAACAAGCCACCTGCCAGGATGGTTCAAATCACATACTTTTTTCTTCCCAACAACTCCAAAAACCAGATGCACAGAAAGTGTGCGGGTATTTCTGTGATTCCAAACACAAATTGAACCAAGAAGATGCTCAAACCAAATGTTCTACATATAAAAATAGCCAAAGTATGTCGAAGACCGAGGTTAGAAAAAAGAAATAAATGAGAGGATGTAAAATGAAATAACTAAATGTTTTTACACACCAGAAAAAACACGCAATTATTAAGTAAATCAGCAGCTTTCTTGTGGTTAAAAGCATTTTCATGGCTCCACTTTCGACTTCTTTCCCCTCATGTTCCCCGAGCTGCGTAGTTCAAGAGAAGAACAGACCATTAAAGACTAGAATAAATCATTTTGTGGATTTTGTCTCAAAGCATACCATGGAGTCCAAATTACTCTCTGGGACTTCCTTTTTATTTATTGAGGCCATGGGGATTTGTTTTTTGTATCCTCAAATGTAAGTTTGTAAAAGAATTCAGCCTTTTCGCTCACATTTTTTTTAATTGCATTAAAGTCTGAGTACATACATATAAAACAATCACAACACAATCATCATATTACAAAAGAGAGTAATAAAGATATCTAATAAAAAATGATTATAGAGACCCAACAAATGACTCAAAGTCAAATTTAAAAATTGTATAAAGGACAACTGTTCAAAACACTATTATGAATAAGTCTAAAAGTGTATGATGAATATATATACACATAAAATATATATTGTATGTAAAATATGTCTTGTACTGTTTACTCTCACCTTTTCAGTCAAATAGTTCTGTTCATTTTTTAATAAAAGTACACAATGTTGCATATTAATGCATGTACTTGACTGAAAAAAGCACTAATATAAAATATCTAATCTATAAATGTAGAAGCATATTAAAAAGATTGTTACACAAACAACAATGTCACACATGTTATATGTGCTGATGTTGTTAGAAAGTCCAAATTAAAGTCTTGACAGTTTATTTCAAATCCTGCAGTTTCAATTGCTGCTGCTGTTCTCACCAGCACACTTGTGTTTCTTACTCTGGTACTTAGAAGACAATCTTTCACCACACACACTGCAACTCAACATTTTCCTGTGAGTCTTCTCATGTGTGCTTTCAAATATTGACTTTGTACAAAACCTTTACTACAGATTGAACAGGACTGTGATTTTTCACCGATGTGTGTTCCCTTATGTCTTTACGAACACTGATTTTGTGTAAAACCTTTACCACACATTCAACAGGAAGAAGGTTGTTCACCAGTGTGCGTTCTCATGTGTCTTTTCAAATTGCGACTTTCTACAAAACCTTTACTACAGATTGAACAGATAAAAGGTTTTTCACCAGTGTGTCTTCTCATGTGTACTTTCAAATAGTTACTCAGAGCAAAACCTTTACCACAGATTGAACAGATAAAAGGTTTTTCACCAGTGTGTCTTCTCATGTGCACTTTCAAATAGTTACTGAGAACAAAACCTTTGCTACAGATTGAACAGATAAAAGATTTTTCTCCAATGTGTATTGTTCGGTGTTTTTTCAAACATGAACTGTGTGCAAAACCTTTACCACAGATTGAACAAGAAAAAGGTTTTTCACCAGTGTGTATTTTCATGTGTGCTTTTAAATGGTGACTTTGTACAAAACCTTTACCACAGCTTGAACAAATAAAAGGTTTTTCACCAGTGTGTGTTGTCATGTGTACTTTCAAACTGTGACTTTGTACAAAACCTTTACCACAGATTGAACAGGAAAAGGGGTTTTCACCAGTGTGTGTTCTCATGTGTACTTTCAATTTGCGACTTTCGACAAAACCTTTACTACAGATTGAACAGATAAAAGGTTTTTCACCAGTGTGTGTTCTCATGTGCACTTTCAAATTGCGACTTTCTACAAAACCTTTACAACAGATTGAACAGGAAAAAGGTTTTTCACCAGTGTGTGTTCTCATGTGCACTTTCAAATTGTGACTTAGAACAAAACCTTTACCACAGATTGAACAAGAAAAAGGTTTTTCACTAGAGTGTGTTTTCATGTGTACTTTCAATTTGCAACTTTCTACAAAACCTTTACTGCAGATTGAACAGATAAAAGGTTTTTCACCAGTGTGTGATTTCATGTGTACTTTCAAATTGCGACTTTCTACAAAACGTTTACCACAGATTGAACAGATAAAAAGCTTTTCACCAGTGTGTGTTCTCATGTGCACTTTCAAATATTTACTTAGAGCAAAACCTTTACTACAGATTGAACAGATAAAAGGTTTTTCTCCAGTGTGTGTTGTTTTGTGTGTTTTAAGATGACAATGGTATTTAAAGGTTTTGTCACAGTGAGAACATTTGAAGTGAGTGTTGTCAGTGTGACATGTCTTATCATCTTTAGAGTCTTCATCATCAGTGTCAGGAGAGTGTGACGTTGTGTCCTCACTATCTGATAGTGGAGCTAAGAGCTTGTCTGCTTGTGATCCTCCACAGTGGTCTCCATCAGTTTCTGTTGTCATGTGTTGTGTTGAGCTGCTGCTCTTCTCCTCACTTTCACCTTTGACCTCATCATCTTCACTCTTCACAGGGACACCAGTCACTGGGAACTCCTCCAACCATTTAGGCTGACTGATGCCGTGTTCCTCCTCTTCCTTTTTAATGTGGCGGGTCAGTGAGTCTTCCTCTTCCTTTTTACAGGGCAGGGTCTGTGTCAAAGAAGAAAAGGAGACACCAGAGGGTCTGTGGCGCCTGGTCTTCCTCTTTGATGGATCCTCCTTCACCATCCTGAAGCTACACTCCTGTTTTTCAGGCAGAAGTTGTTCTTCACAGACGTCTGCAGGACACAAAATGACAAACATGCTTGAGAAATGTCCAGATTTGCTCAGTCACATGAGGCATTCAGTACATTTACATGTACTTTAAAATCAAGGTATTATATGAATTGGCATGAAAACAAACACACTGCTCTTTACAACATTATTCACAGGAAAAGAAGACCACTTTTGGCAAGGGGTGGCCAATATGGCCTAAAATCTAAATTGCGATAAATTCCATTCTGCCTGAGTGCAGCTGGGATAGGCTCCAGCGCACCCTGTGATTTTAATGTCAGTTACTGATGTATAAACTTGGAGAAATGATGAGGTTGTTAACAGTGTAAATCTGTATTCTGTATTGTTGTCTCTGCTATGACGCTATCTTGTGGTCGAGTTCGCTCACTGCGAGTGATGTGGGTTGAAAGTGTATTTCCTTTTGTTTCGTGCCTTGAACTTGAAGTATGGTTTCTTCATTTATCTCGCCAAGCAACGTTTGGTTAAAATAGTTAAAAACAAATAAAGTGCACTTTTGTGCATGATGTCACACAAGATATTTCAGTAGCTGTCAAATAAAAATGAGCTGCATCTCAAATAGTACAAGTCCTACAGTGTTGATGTGGAAATAGTTGTCTTGGCATTTTGTGGGTGTAGCACCGAACGGAGATGTTGACATGCGGAGTTTGAAGCACTCTTCATTCTCTAGCGGGTGACTTTTCAAATGATGCTACAAATTCGGGGGCGGCATGGCGTAGTGGGTAGAGCCAGAAACCTGAGGGTTGCAGGTTCGCTCCCTGCCTCTTACCATCCAAAAATCGCTGCCGTTGTGTCCTTGGGCGGGACACTTCACCCTTTGCCCCCGGTGCCACTCACACCGGTGAATTGAATGATGAATGATAGGTGGTGGTCGGAGGGGCCGTTGGCGCAAATTGCAGCCACGCTTCCGTCAGTTTACCCCAGGGCAGCTGTGGCTATGAAAGTAGCTTACCACCACCAGGTGTGAATGATTGATGGGTTCGACATGTAAAGCGACTTTGGGTACTTAGAAAAGCGCTATATAAATCCCAGTTATTATTATTATTATTAAATTAGCAGTGCTGCTACTTTTTGTAGCAACGCTTTTGCCGCTTAAATGTTCCACATATTCCCGCTTGAAGCCAAACCACCGCCAGACGATGGACCCCGTGCTGTTTTTCTTGGGAATTAATTCTTCCTTCATTTGTTACCAGATTCGCATTTTCTCTCTCTCGTATTACCACTCGCACCACTCTGTTAGTATCACAGCTTACGTTACCATGCCGCTACCTGTCTGCTCCGTGGGAGCGTGTGACGTTGCACGCGTGACGTATGTAAGAAGGTGCGCTTGTTTTACGTCTCTGTGAGAAGGAGAGACAGGAAAGAGTGGGACACGCCTGCAGTGCCATGCCTGCAGCTAAAAGCAACTGCGTGAGAACGTATACTGCAATATCACAATTTAGTCATTTTCTATATCGCACAGAGACAAATCCGCGATATATCGAGTATATTCCATATATCGCCCAGCCCTATACCAAACATAAAAAGTGGATTAGGTAGTGCCTTTAAAGGCCTACTGAAACCCACTACTACCGACCACGCAGTCTGATAGTTTATATATCAATTCACTAACTGACAAAGAAACAGATAACAGATTTGGTGTCCAGTTCAAAGTGTGACATGATTTATTTAAAAATTTGAGAGTTGACTTGTGTATTTTACATGAGTTATTATTTGTACAAACATGGTGAAAATGTAATTCATGATTTGTTAAAAAATGTTAGTGGCTAGCTAGTTAAAATGGGATATTGTGATTTCACAAGACTGTCTTAGAAGTGATCATTTGAAAATGTTCAATTTGAAAAATGTGCACTTAGAGAAAATATAAAAATAAAGTGTTGCATATTGATATTTATCTGTTTCTATATATATTTATTGTGAGAAAGCATTAAGATGATCAGTGTTTCCACAAAGATAAATATCATTAATTATTAATAATAACATAGAGTTAAAGGTAAATTGAGCAAATTGGCTATTTCTGGCAATTTATTTAAGTCTGTATCAAACTGGTAGCCCTTCGCATTAATCAGTACCCAAGAAGTAGCTCTTGGTTTCAAAAAGGTTGGTGACCCCTGCTCTATAGTATAGGCACCGATCTACATTTCTGCCAGTGGGTGCTCGGACGGGCGGTAAATCTGACGCTACTTTTCTGAGCATGCGCGGTTTTTGCTTGGTGGTGACGCACAACTGGTTTCACATTTCAAAAGCAGTATTAAAGGCACTACCTAATCCACTTTTTATTTTTGATATAATGGAAAACTGTTCTTATTGTTTTATTTTTGATATTAAGAATATAGTTTTATTTTAACTCTCTCATATTCATTTTTAACTAATTATATATATATAGACATATATATATATATATATATATATATATATATATATATATATATATATATATATATATATATATATATATATATATGTGTGTGTTTTCATCTCAAACATGTTATGATGGCAAACTGAACACTGATTACTATTTTGCATGCAAAGAACTCAATAAACTGCATTGCATTTTTCAAATGTAAAACTGTTGTCATTATTAAGCGGTTTGACTTTTTATATTGTTTATGTATTGTTGGCAGGTTGAAAACAGCTCAGCAGATTTGCGTGGAGAAACCACCAATCAAACGGCACCGTATAATAATCATCAAAAACGCACGAGAGACAAAAACGTTAATGCTGTCACAGCACATAGGGCTGTGAGCGCACCCGTTTTTATTAGCACACACAAATTGGCACAATCAACCACGGACGCATTTCAGCTGTGCATGTCAGCCTTCAATAATGAAAACAGGCGTTTAGGAAATAAAAGACAATCAGGCCAAAGGCAATAAATGAGGGCACATCTTAACATGTATAATTAAACCTTAATTAAGCAAAAATATTGCTCCGACCCGGCTGCACCAAATAATAATATAAATCCATTTAATGAAGTCAAAATACAAATTAGTCAACAAGAGAAGTATCCCACACTTCTCTTTTGTAAAGTAAATTTGTACATCTCCAATGGGCATCTACATCAACTATATGATTTGCCTGAGAAGCTGGACAGGACAATTTTTGTTTTTATTTCTTTTATGCAAAAATATGATTTATTCAATTAAATGGTAAATGGGTTATACTTGTATAGCACTTTTCTACCTTCAAAGGTACTCAAAGCGCTTTGAAACTATTTCCACATTCACCCATTCACACACTGATGGCGCCAACCACGACCCATCAGAAGCAGGGGTGAAGTGTCTTGCTCAAGGACACAACGGACGTGACAAGGTTGGTAGAAGGTGGGGATTGAACCAGGAACCCTCAGGTTACTGGCACGGCCACTCTCCCAACCGCGCACGCCGTACCACAATTACTCGATTAATCGATCGGGAGTTTCGTTAGAATACTCGATTACTAAAATATTTGATAGCTGCAACTCTAGAATACAGACTTCATAAGAGCCAAGAAACATGATAAAACATCACTTACTGTACAAGCTCTGCTGTCACTATGACGCAGACTGATAGAATGTTGTTTTATTCCCGTTTGGATAAAGAATGATTCATAATCAACACACGGAACAGGGGGGTAAAGCCAAGCGTCTTTTCGAGTCGTTTGCCATTGCCGGGTCTAAATTCACTGTCAAACAGTACTAACTTGTCAGAGTATGTCCTCATCCTTCTATTATCCAGGTGAAAGGCACGATTTGTGATCTGGAATAATCTTTCACCAGGAGCTCACCAGCCGGTGATGTCAACATAGACACACAAGCTATAAATAGTTTGTCTGAGTTAGCACTTATAATAACAATATCACTAATACTTGCTTGGTATTCAAGCCACAAAATGCAAATGGAGTATTGTTGGCGCTTTTTGGATGGTTATAGAGGACCTCCCATTGGCTCCATTGCAAGTGGACTTTTATTTACATTTATGAGTTAGAATGTGATTTTAAAAGATATATATATATCCATCGTCATGTCTTTTATAATGATTGTGAACGATAGAAAAAATTCCTCAAAATAGTGCAGTTCCCCTCTAAATTCCAGTGATTAGATTTAAGACTTTAAGTCTATGAGCATGAAGTGATGAAGCCTACTTGGATGAGAGGACAAACGTCTTCTAAGACAAAGTGAACAGTCCAGTTGTGATGGATTGAATGCCCTGAGAATAAAATGATATGTGCTTACTTGGACTGTGATGAAGCTGTGAGGACTCAGGTGGTTTGTCTTCATGCTCTTCAGTCTTCACAGAGACAACAGTCAGTGGAAACTTGCTGAGATTATCCTCCTCCTGCCCTAGAAGACACTCTCCCTCCTGAGTGATCCACACTTCTTCCTTTTCCTCTTTAATGTGGGGATACTGTGGATCCTCCTCTTCCTCTTTAATGTGGGGTGGCTGTGGATCCTCATCTTCCTCTTTAATGTGAGGGGGCTGCTGGACGTCTGTTGGGTAAATAAGTAAATAAGATAAAGAGAGAAAAGAAATAGTTTTGGACTGACACCGTTAACACAATGACATTATTTGTGTTTTTTCCTTTGATGTGTTAAAAGTGTGTAGCAAAACAACCAATAAATACGCAGGAAATACCTCCTCTTGTCCCAGTCACTAAAATTAATTCAAAAGTGGTACAGTGAGTACAAAAACAGACTTGGAAATTTGATGGAGGGCAATTTGAAAAGTTTTTATAAGTACGAGGCAGCATTGATTGAGGCATTCTTAACTTTACACTCACTGATGTAAAATGTGTGAATATTTTATTGTGTATAGAGTCTATGAGTCCTAAACTTTATCTCTAAACTTAACCATGATCTTGTAATGACATAGTCATTACCATAACTTCAATATCATGGAAATAAAACAACTCCAAAATGACTTTAAAAAACATTCATGGTATGTTTTTGTCATCATGCAAAATACTTTTATGTGGTCATTTTGTTGGCTGGGCCAAAAGGAACTTTTACCAAAACATGTTTTACTATGTGGTGTTTTATGGAGTATCTCCATCAACAATTCCTCTTTAGGAATTGGAGACCATCTACGACACGCTGAAGGAAAGTCGGTCACCTTTATGTTCTTTTAATAAATCAAGTGTTGACTACTTTGGTTACTGAAAATAAATGTTTTCTTTCACTTTTTGATGCATGTAGGTCAGAATCAGGAAGTGAAATTATTAGATTTGATTACAGTATAAAATGTATTTGGTGAGTGTGTGAGTTTTGTGTAAACATGTTGATACAGGTTTACATCTTCTTGGGGCTGGAACACAGATATGTCCTGAAAGGATGCACCCATTTTCAAAACCTTCACTAAGCTGTGCCACCAACATTGCCTCACTTAGCTCATTAAGCAAACTACCAGGGTGAGTGAGTCCTTTTAAACCATCATAGACCTCGTTGTTACTTCTGACCAGTCTAAGATCACCACAAGTGGAACTACTGTATGCGGCTTAAGTGATCATTCCATTATATTCTATACCCGTAAAGAACATAGAAGCGAGGCTGACGGCCACAAAACAAGCGAAGCTAGAATCTTCAAGACCTAGACTAGCAAGGCGTTCAATGACAAACTGGTACCTTAAAACTCGCCCCGGTACTTGCAAGTACACAGGTCTTTGGGTCAATTCCTAACCTCAGAAAAGTAGATAACTTCATCGTCAAAGTGGGTGACAATATTATAACAAACAAAAATGAGATTACCTATCTTGGCTGCATCGTAGCCAAGATAGGTACGGTCGGCCGCCGCCTCTTTCCTGAAGCTTCTTTTTTGGAACTACCTCAGGTTGAAAAATGGTCCCAAGAAGAATGTTGGGACCATTCCAACTCTCCAGTGAAAAAATTACTACTAAGGTAGTCAAAGAATCAACCGACGAATACCAATATTTTGGTACCGGTACCTGTCCAAAAATGTATTTCGATACTTTTCTAAATAAAAGGCACAATCTTAGGGTACATTAAACATATGTTTCTTATTGCAAGTTTGTCCTTAAATAGTGAACAGACTCGAAAACTTGTCTTTTAGTAGTAAGTAAACAAACAAAGGCTCCTAATTTAGTCTGCTGACATCTGCAGTATCATATTGTGTCATTTATATTCTATTATTTTGTCAAAATTATTAAGGAAAAGTGGTAGAAAATTGATTATTCGTCTACTTGTTCATTTAATGTTAATATCTACTTATTTTCTGTTTTAACATGTTCTATCTACACTTCTGTTAAAATGTAATAATCACTTATTCTTCTGTTGTTTGGATACTTTACATTAGTTTTGGAAGATACCACAAATTTGGGTATCAATCTGATACCAAGTAGTTACAGGATCATACATTGGTAGTACATATTTAAAGTCCTCATGTGTCCGGGGACATATTTCCTGAGTTTATAAACATAACATAAATTATAAAAAAAAACGAAAGAAGATGTTGTGATGCCAAAAAATATTGATGTAATCATAGAAGTAGTACTTTTTAGAGGCGGTATAGTACCGGTTATGATTAATTAGAATTGTGGTACTATACTAATACCGGTATACCGTACAACCCAATGTACAATGAATTGATTAACGTGGACTCCGACTTAAACAAGTTGAAAAACGTATTTGGGTGTTACCATTTAGTGGTCAATTAGTATATACTGTACTGTGCAATCTACTAATAAAAGTTTCAATCAATCAAACAAACCCAAGTTCTTACATAGTAGGATCACCCCGCCGGTGGGTGAAAATACACTTAAGACTCTAACACAAGCGCTCATTTAACCCCACTTTGACTACAGAGTTCATGTTTGGTACCGTGACGCCTTAAAAGCCCTGAAAAACTAACTCCAGACAGCCTAAAACAAAATGATTGGGCTTCTATTCAACCGTCCATCTCGAGCTCACCTTTCCGCCAACCATTTCCTTAACGTGGGGAGGCTCTTGGTATCTGACAGAGTACATCTTCTTGCAGTTGGTCTGGTGTACAAGATACACCATACCACTAAAATACTCATGTACCTGTCTAGATACTTCTAAATATATTCACCATTATAACACCAGAGGTAGTTGTACAAATCACATTCAACCCAGATTTCACTCTAAAAATGTTTTCTAATTTGTTTGCCTGCTATACCACCAACATATGGAAGTCCCTATCAATAGCCATAAAGGAGTGGAAATTCCTTACTTCCTTCAAAGTCGCTTTGAAAATAAATTTTAGCTTGCAGCTACTTGTAACTGGGAATTAAGGCTGCAGCTAACGATTATTTTTCTATCGATTAATCTATAGATTATTTTTTCGATTAATCGGTTAATCTATAGATTATTTTTTTCGATTAATCTATAGATTATTTTTCCTTTTACCGATTATTTTTTTTATTTAAAATGAAGATGAAAAAATAAATGTAGGCCAGTTTTTTCAAAAGGCATGGCTTTTATTTACAAAAAAAAAAGTATGGCCACTCAGTCAACATTGACAACAACATGACAAAATATTCTGTAACAATGTAAACATTTAACAAAATTAAAAGTAGCTTATTTGCTTTTAATGTGCAAATATAAAAGTAAACATCCAGTGCAAATCTTAATATTCTGCAATAGTATAAGCATTTCAAAAGTAAAAGTATTGCTTATTTTGCTTTAAAATGTGCAAAAATAAAGATAAACATCCAATTCAAAAAAGTGCAAAACGGAAATATTCTGTAACAACAGTGTAAACATTTCACTAAAAGTAAAAGTATTGCTTATTTGCTAAAATGTGCAAAAATAAAGATAAACATCCAATACAAAAAAGTGCAAAACGAAATATTCTGTAACAACAGTGTAAACATTTCAACAAAAGTAAAACTTTTGCTTATTTTGCTTAATAACACAACAATGATAGTATGATTAAAGTGAAAGTTAATTGTTCGTTTGTACATAGTATACGTAATTGTTAATGTTGTAAAAGGTATATGCACAACTAATTAACGTTAGCGTGAAAGAGGAGCGCGTCTTTGTAAACACTGAACAGGCACGCCAAACGCGCCTCTCAGAGCGAAACGGTGCTTTAGTTTATGAATTTACAACGCAGATACAAATGACACATTCATGTTTTTGTGTAATGATGACAACGTATACTCACGCGGACGATTGACTAGTTGATGGTGATGGCAAGAACGCTGCCGTTGTGCTGCTATGATAGGCCATTTCCGCTCGACACAGTGTGCATACAACAACATTATTAGCAGAGGTGGGTAGAGTAGCCAGAAATTGTACTCAAGTAAGAGTACTGTTACTTTAGAGATTTATTACTCAAGTAAAAGTAAGGAGTAGTCACCCAAATATTTACTTGAGTAAAAGTAAAAAGTATGCTGTGAAAAAACTACTCAAGTACTGAGTAACATACACACACATATCATATATATATATATATATATACACACACACACACACACACACACACACACACACACACACACACACACATATATATATATATATATATATATATATATATATATATACATACATTGATATATACAGTATATAATTTATATTTATTTATTTTGCCGTTTTTGTTTACATGTTAAAGGTGTTTTAATAATTATACATGCATGTTTAACATATAGATTCCTTTCTTTCATGAAGACAAGAATATAAGTTGGTGTATTACCTGATTCTGATGACTTGCATTGATTGTAATCAGGAAGTAGTGCTGGTAACGTCCACGTTTTCAAATGGAGGAGAAAAAAAGTTCCTCCTTTCTGTCTAATACCACATGAAAGTGGTTGTTATTTGGCATCTTATTTGTCCACCTTCCATATTCGTTTTTATACCCTTTACAAGAAATACATTGGCGGCAAACTCCGTAGCTTGCTAGCTTGTTTGCGCTGGCTTTCGGAGACTCTTATTTTGAAAGCGCAGGCGCGATGGAGCGGGACTTTTATTGTGAAGACAGGAACTGTGCAGTCAGTCTTTACGGTTGAAATAAAAAAGGGTCTTTTTTCCTTCACACTTTTGATTGATTGATTGGAACTTTTATTAGTAGATTGCACAGTACAGTGCATATTCCGTACAATTGACCACTAAATGGTAACACCCGAAGTTAGCTCGGAGCCAGTCAGGTCATGTGACCCCTGGCTCTGTTTGATTGGTCCAACGTCACCAGTGACTGCATCTGATTGGTGGAACGAAGTGAAACGTCACCAGTAAGGCAAGCACTTTGAAGGTCTGTCTGACAGACCAAAACAAACAAAGCGTGCATTAACAGATCGATAAAAATTAGTAGCGAGTAGCGAGCTGAATGTAGATAAAAGTAGCGGAGTAAAAGTAGCGTTTCTTCTTAGGCCGTTTATTGAAATACTCCCACACTTTTGACGACTTTTGGCGTGCTTTTTTCCCCTCGCTCGCACCGCTCGCATCGTCTGCTTTGCGCTCCGCCATGACGGTAGTGTGACGTAAATATGCGACGCGTCGACGAACAAAAACGTCCTCGACGTATTTATGTAACCGATGACGTCGACTACGTCGACGCGTCGTTTCAGCCCTACTGGGAATAGACAAATACTTGAGCTTTTTTTAAATTGTATTTTCTCGCAGTATTTTTGTACTTTAAATGCTATGTTCTACATAGTACTGTGTTCTGTGTGAGTGAACAAATATTCCAAGTGAAACCATGTCAGGCTTTCTTGTAGCAGTGAATGTGTACCGTGATGAAAGTGTACCCTTTCCTATGCAAACTTCTCATAAGTCCTTCAATCAATCAATCACACATTGTTACAAACTGAGAGGAACATCAACCTCAAACTGTCTCGTTTTCATGAAGAATCTCAATGAAAGCATTGCATCATCCCCACAAGACAAAGCATCTTCCTATTGAAGAAAAGTGTTACTAATGAAATATAAAGTTAGTAAAGATGTGAGAGTAAGAAGTCAACAAACCTGTTCTGTGTAACACAACTTGATGTTTCTTGAAAACAGCGTCCAGTAGTTGATGTTGTCGCTCCTTCTCCTCTTTTGTTGGACAAAGTTCCTCCTCATACTTTGCTATCGTTCTTTCGCACATTTTCCCACAATCACAACACTTTACACTCACATTTGATCTCTACTTAGCGATGTGTTGATAACGTCCGCGTCTCTTTGTTAGCAGCTAACAAGCTAAGCTAACTAGCGAGCTAAGCTAACTAGCACAAGACTTGATAAAGTGCGCTCAGACTAATGTATCCGGATACAAACAATGACTAACAATGTTTCATCTACTACACGACATATATGCGTACATGTATGCACTAAATACAAATAGAGAAACAATAATGGCCAGTGGCCACGTTTAGGCCTTCTCTGTCAAACGCCATTTTGCTTTTGACTCCTTCGTCTTCTTTGGATTTCCAGCAGACTAGTAGAGCATCTTAGGCCTCCACAGCTTCTTAACGTCCTGTCCTATGGTCCATACTACATTCTACAGTACAGGAGGTCGCACTATCAACCTTTCAATTAGTGATGGGAGGAAATGTGCCGAGGCTTTCCAGGCTTGTGTCGAGTAATTCTTCTTCTTCTTCTTCTTCTTCTTTGGTTTAATGGCGGTTGACAAGCAACCTTGTGATGTGCATTACCGCCACCTACTGAAATGGAGTGTGGACAGAGATGGAACCCTACTCTATATTATCTTATTTAACCCAGTCTTTTTTAAATGTATATACAATGTTTTAAAACCTATGTGTTCTGAGTGCAATCCTAAAATATCTTCCACTACTAACCTAATCTTCTCTTTCACTAACTTATTTCCAAGTATTTCCCTTTCTCTATTGTATTTCCTTCCTCTTTGTGAAATTCATGACTTTAGTTTTTTCAACAAAGAATCATAAACCCCAACCTGTTCCCCATTCTTGAACTTTACTTACCACTTTTTGAATCTTCTTTTCTCTATGATGTGTATTTCTAGCTCTCTTCCACATCACTCCATCATCACAAACAGTGCCACCTCCACTAACCCTTCCACTTCACTAAACACTTCATTTATCATTATTGAAAACAGAACTGGACTTATTATACTGACTTTTGAGGGCAAGAAGGAGACTTTTGCAGGGCCATCTCAGAGCCTATTGTTGGTCAGCAGAACAGGGACTTGAATCCTGGGATTAAAGGCTTCACCTTTTCTCCTCCAAACATATTGCTGAGTATTGTGGCCAAACAGCTCAATTTTAGTTTCATCTGACCACACAGAACTTTCCTCCAGAAGGTCTTATCTTTGTCCATGTGATGTCAGATGAAACGAAAATTGAGCTGTTTGGCCACAATACCCAGCAACATGTTTGGAGGACAGAAAAGGTGAGGCATTTAATCCCAGGAACACCATGGCCACCGTGAAGCATGGTGGTGGTAGTATTATTCTATGGGCCAATTTTGCTGCCAATGGAACTGGTGCTTTAAATGGGACAATGAAAAAGTTGGATTACCTCTAAATTTTTCAGGACAACCTAAAATCATCAGCTCGGAGTTTGGGTCTTTGGCACAGTTGGGTGTTCCAACAAGACAATGACCCCAAACACACCTCAAAAGTGGTAATGGACTGGCTAAATCAGGCTATAATTAAGATTTTAGAATGGCCTTCCCAAAGTCCTGACTTAAACGTGTGGACAATGCTGAAGAAACAAGTCCATGTCAGAAAACCAACACATTTAGCTGAACTGCACCAATTTTGTCAAGAGGAGTGGTCAAAAATTCAAGCAGAAGCTTGTGGATGGCTACCAAAAGTGCCTTATTGCAAGTAAACTTGCCAAGGGACATGTAAGCAAAAATTAACACTGCTGTATGTATACTTTTTACCCAGCACATTTGCTCAGTAGACCCATAATAAATTCATAAAAGAAGCAAACTTCAGGAATGTTTTTTGTGACCAACAAGTATTTGCTCCAATCACTCTATCACAAAGAAATAAGAGTTGTAGAAATGATTGGAAACTCAAGACAGCCATGACATTTTGTTCTTTACAAGTGTATGTAAACTTTTGATCGAGACTGTAATATATATATATATATATATATATATATATATATATATATATATAAATATATATATATATATATATATATATATATATATATATATATATAAATATATATATATATATACAAGGGAGTGGAGTGTGACTAATTCAAAAGGGTGTGTATGTGTGTGACTATGTGTGGGGATTAACTGGAGTGTTACCTGGAAATGTTGAGCGAGGTGCGGTAGTCCAGGGGGCGCAAGACAAGCTCGGAGATCTGTGAGACAGGCAGGAAGTTGTGGGCAATAGCAAGGCGTCAAAGTCCGTGTCCAGGCGGGAGATCGAGATTCAAAGGGGCAGCCACAGAACCAGAGGGGCACACAGGGAGACGAGACACACAGCTCGTAATGCGGGAACGGAGGAAGGCTGCTGGATCGACAAGGAAACACGAGACAAATGAACACGACGGGAAAAGAACACAAAGAGAGAGCATTGAGCTTGAATGACGGCTTACTGTAACAGGAACATATCGCTACGTTCTGGCACAGGATAGCAGGTTGTGCTGGCTTAAGAAGGCAGGTCTTCTCATCCGCGACAGGTGCGTTGATTGCTGACGATTGATTGCAGCCGCTTGCTAGAGCTGGACTGGCGCACACCTGGAGCGCTCTTGGAGGTGCGCCCAGCGCAGCGCACACATGAATGCGCACTGGGGTGCGCTCGGGCCGTGACACAGAGAGCCATGAAAGCCAAATATTTTAAAATGTATTTCCGTGAGAGCCATATAATATTTCTTAACACTGAATACAACTAAGTGCGTGCATTTTTAAATAAGACCAACATTTTTAGAGTATAATAAGTCTCTTATTCTTTTTAATAACATTGTTATTCTGAAGCTAACCAATAATAAATAAAATAGTTCTTACCATGAATGCGACTTCTTGAACAGGTGCGGTAAAAAAACGGATGGATGGATTAAAATGCATGAGAATGTTTTATATTTTGAATGTTATTTTCAACACTGATTACCAGCGGAATTATTCGTTACTTATCATGTTAAGCAATGTCAGCTAAGATTTATCTGAGAGTCAGATGCAGTCATCAATAGAGCCACATCTGGCTTGAGAGCCATAGGTTCCCTACCCCTGTACTAGATCCTGCTGCTTCAGTCTGCCGGCGACAAATTGACAAACAGACTTGAATGTGTGTCTGTCATGTCTGTGTGATCATGTTTTGTTTTGGTCATGTTCGGTTTTGTTTTTGGACTTTTTGTGCACTTTTGTTTGTTTTGTCACCATAGCAACCATTAGTTTTCACCTGTCACGTCACGCACCTGTTTCACGTTTAATGTCAAGACTTGGTCCTTGGGTTTAGTTTTTCCAGAAGGCAACAGAAAGTTGGCTCGGGCGAGACGGGAATGTGAGTACATATTTTATTTTATAATTACTAAAACAAAAAGAAGTAAACAAAAGGCGCGCACTAGTGATGGGTCCGGCAACACCGATGCATCGGCGCATGCGTCGAGCTCATAGAGCAAAACCCTGTGTCGGTGCGCGTACCGCTTTTAGAAAGTCACGTGACCGATCATGAGCTGTTTTGGTCACGTGACCGATACGCGAACTGTGTCGCACTGACGCCTCCTCTGTGCCCTGTGAGCGGCTCTTTTCTACAGCCGGAGAAATAATAACTAAGAAGAGAAATCGTCTAAAATGTAATATGTCGGAAAAACTTTTTTTTTTATTTTTTTTATAAAAATGTGTAAAAAAATAAAATAGAATACAATTCCCGGTCCACAATCATCCACAACACGTTCTCTTAGATTCCCATGTTATGATACATGTTCACATTATTTATTGACTGTATCTAAAAAAGATACAAATATATTTTTATTTAAATGAAGATATGAAATAATCCTAAATGAAATACAATGACTTGGTTTATATTATTGTATATACTAGGGCAGGGGTCACCAACGCGGTGCCCGCGGTCACCAGGTAGCAGAGGTGGGACCAAGTCATTGCTTTGCAAGTCACAAGTAAGTCTCAAGTCTTTACCCTCAAGTCTCGAGTCAAGTCCCGAGTCAAGACAGGGCAAGTCCGAGTCAAGTCCAAAGTCAAGACTGGAAAGTCTCAAGTCAAGTCCCAAGTCCTGCATTTTGAGTTTCGAGTCCTTTCAAGTCATTTAACCACAGACTAATATATTTACACAGATTGTGTTTGCTTTTAAAACGCTGTATTTATTTATTAAAACAAGTGCATTTGAAATTGCAGGGAAAAAGATAGTGCTGACATTGCACTTCAAAATAGCACTATATAACCAGTCATTTTAAACATGTAACTCATTCCTTTACAGAATAAACACATTTGAAAAAAAAAACAAGTGCAACTGTACTTATTTGCACAAAAGTGTTAACATTGTATTTCCATGGCATATTGCATTGTAACTAGTTCCACAGCAGTTTCTATCCTGTTCTTACCTTATCTCATTGATCTCATCTCATACTGTATGTGTGTTTATGTGAGCGTACACATGAAAAACATAACAAATATATGAACATAATGAACAGAGTTGTACTTTTTAGATGTCAGGACCCTATGCAATATGTACACATATTCTTAATATAGTATACATTTTAACTGACCTTTATTTGACTATGTTTGTCTTTTTGTAGGTGGCTAAAATACGCGGTGCTGCTGACTGCCGTCTAACGTTACGTTACTGTGTGTGATACATTGACTAACGTAACGTTATGTATAGGTACCTCATGAAACCCTGCTTAAAAAAAAATCACTTGACAAAAAGTATGAATAAGGTAGCAAACTGCAGTGGACGCAACAGATTGCCGTGTTTGCAATGACGTTATAACCATAGACATCTTATAAGTAGACGCAGCATTGGTTGCTGTGACGTGAGCAATTTGGCCGCCATCTTGAAGTGCTGATGAGGAGCCGGCGAGCAGCCGAAACTGACAGTTGACAGGTAGAAAACAAAGATGGTGTTCAGCGTTTTCCTGCTCAAATGAGCGGACTGTTGAAAATAGGAATCGGGGGATTACTTTTCACAAGTGAGATTTGACATTAACGTACTATTGGTTGTATTTTATGAAAATAATATTACCACAGAGTTGAGAAGGATCAAAGATCTTCAATATTTGTATGTGAAAATCACAAAGAAATCTTCTGGGGGAGGATGACGCCCCTACAGGGGTTTGGTTTACAAACTTTCAGCCCCACCTAAAACAAAATTCACCAGCCGCCACTGATTATGATGCATTCTCATTTTAGGCAAAGTATAAGACAATACTTTCTTAACAGTATAATTGTAACCAGGAATAAGTCTTCAAGTAACAATATTCAAATACTAACATTGTTGGGTTAAACAGAATTTGGTTTTATTCTGAATCCAGTGAAACAGATTGGTGGTTTTAGCTGATATGAAGACTTTCAGGTGTTTATATATGTTTAAGTATTTGGCAGACGCTTTTATCCAAAGCGACTTACATAAAATAATACATATAAAACAATCACTGCAAACATTATCATTTAAGGGAAGAATGTAATAGAAAATATCAATACAAAGTGTCAAGACAGAATAAACTCTCTGCTGCTGCAGCAACAGAGATACAGTCTATAAGATATATAGATATCTAATGTATTCATACATTGTTTATGTAGGATATACGCATGTATATATAACCTAATCATATTGTTTCTTCAATTTAAAAATAGATTACCGTTTTTTTCCCCCTTCTATGTGATTATATTCCCAGTTTTGATCTCGGACGTCTGGTCACTTATAGCGTATAAGAATATTATATTACTGTTAAGCAAACTATGAATTATAAAACATGTGTCTGTTATCATAGCTACACGTATGACAAAAAAGGGGGTGAAAATCAGTGGTATTCAGTGAGGTAAGATGAATTAAATGCGCTGACAGTTCATTGCTCCTGCCAAATGAATTGCACTGAGTGGAGCGGATCACCACTCCAAGATGGCGGCCACGCGCCTCGTCTGCGCCAGTAGGCAGTAGCGCTCCATGCTGCGTCTACTTAGAAGATGTCTATGGTTATAACGTTAGCAGTGAGTTTGCAGCCTCACTGATTTAACTACACAGCAAATAAAAGTCACGTTACTTAGCCAATAAACGTTATCTTACATTCAAAACTTACCCTTCTTTGTGCAACTTCAAATGTCGAACGAAGTTGGAAGTTGTTGCGTCTCCGTCTGTAATATTCGAACTGCGTGATTTGCATACCGCAATTCGTTTTTTGTTGACCAAGTCGTAGTTTTTATACCCGAACGAAACCAACTTTAACATAATTGTTTATCACTGGCACGTTGTTGGACAACTCTTGTTCATTGGTTGTCCTGCAATTTGATTGGATGAATGCTGTGTGATGAAAACAACGTAGATCTAATTTGATTGGCTGTTGTACTGACAGCACACCAGCTGACAGGAATAACACGCTGATGGGCAGACGAAGAAAATGAAAAATACGGAGCGCTCCCAAATAACTTTTTAAGCTTTGGATTTTGGGGAAAGTGGCAAGTCATGTCAAGTCATGTCAAGTCAAAAGGCTCAAGTCCAAGTGAAGTCACAAGTCATTGATGTTAAAGTCTAAGTCGAGTTGCAAGTCTCTTCACATTTTGTCAAGTCGAGTCTAAAGTCATCAAATTCATGACTCGAGTCTGACTCGAGTCCAAGTCATGTGACTCGAGTCCACACCTCTGCAGGATAGCAGGTTGTACTGGCTTAAGAAGGCAGGTATTCTCATCCGCGACAGGTGCGTTGATTGCTGACGATTGATTGCAGCTACTTGCTGCAGCCGGACTGTCGCGCTGGGGAGGGGATGAGTAAAATTAAAAAATATTCAGTCAAAGTCTGGGCCCCTGGAGAGGTGGTCCTGACTGAGGCCTAGGGAAGGAAGAAAAAAACCTCATAGCCATAGCACACACAAACATGTGTGTAAGAGGGAAACATCAAAGAACACAAAGGACATTAAAAGAGCAGAGCTGATGCAACCAGCTGCCACTCCAGCAGTGCTATTTCTACATACTGCTACAAAAAAAAAGTAAAACAACAAAAAATAGTTAACCTGGGGTGGGGGGAGCATGGCCAGAGACAGGAGCAGACCCAACAAAGCAACCAAGAGAGCCGCCCACCAACTCTCGGCCAGTGTCCAGTCCGCATGGATGAGCGAGGATGCGTCCAAGGAGACCGAGGTGTCCGATACCTGCTCATTCAGCCAAGACACTGTGAAGCTTGTCCGTCCCGGCGCTCAGCACCAGCTCCGCAGCCCTGTCTCTTCATCCACATCTCCTCCAGTCTCTCCAATTGGACTCTGGTGTGGCAGAGACCCAGCAGGCTGGTCTCCGGTAGGCAGATCCAGAAGTTCACAGAAAAGCACCACAGAAGTCAGGAAAGTGCCACCCCTTGTCACACAGTCCCAAAGGGTCCCCAACCAAAAGGCAAACAAACCACATGAAAACAAGAGGGAAACAGCAGGAACACAAAAGGATGACACAAGAGCACAGAGCTCCTGCCACCAGCAGCCACTACAGCGGCGCCATCTTAATGAAATACTTGTATGTTTTAGTAATGTATGTATAAAAATAATATCTTACCTCGGAGTAAAAGGGAACAAGAATATGAAAATGAACAAGGTGTATCGCCACAATTTCAACCACTTTTACGCTTCTGTCATTGTAATGAATGACGCACGGGGGCGCCACTAACTCCCATCGCATCATTTATTTTTTAAATGTTGATATTTTTTAAACGAAGCACTTACTGTAACTTAACAAAAACATTATTTTACATTTTCAGAATCCTGAAATAAATACATTATTATAAAATAGTAAAACATCAATTTGTTTTGCTGGACACATCTTTCAGGTTGTGTACAGATCTGTGAGGTTTCATAATGAATACCGTATTTTTAATAACGTTTGTTTAGTATGTAATGGTTTATTATGACATTGTTATTGAAATACAGATGACACAAAAGAACCATGGTAAGTAACTGTGGCAAAACAAAGTGACGGAAGTGACGTAGAATACGCGCATGCGTGGACCGATCGGGTGATACAGCAAGATGGCGTCTGACGGAGAAGGCCTAAACGCGGGCATTATATTTCTGTATTCTTACATATATGTTGTTTAATAGAGTACACACGGTTAATAATTGTTTGTAGCAGGATACATTAGTCTGAGCGCACTTTGACACTTCTCCTGTTTGATAGCTTCACTTAAGGTAGCTTGCAGCTAGCTTAGCTGGCTAGTTAGCTTAGCTTGTTAGCTGCTAACAAAGAGACGCGGAAGTTATTTAAACATCGCTAAGTAGGGAACTAATGTGAGTGTAAAGTGTTGTGATTGTGTGAAAATGTGCGAAAGAACGATAGCAAAGTACGAGGAGGAACTTTGTACAACAAAAGAGGAGAAGGAGCGACAACCTCAAGTTGTGTTACACAGAACAGGTTTGTTGACTTCTTACTCTCACATGTTTACTAACTTTATATTTCATTATTAACACTATTCTTAGATATATTGTGTATAAGAAGTTTGGTTATCTTGTGACGATGATGTACAGTCGTGGTCAAAAGTTTACATACACTTGTAAAGAACATCATGTCATGGCTGTCGTGAGTTTCCAATCATTTCTACAACTCTTATTTTTTTGTGATGTAGTGATTGGAGCACATACTTGTTGGTCACAAAAAAAAACATTCATGAACTTTGGTTCTTTTATGAATTTATTATGGGTCTACTGAAAATGTGACCAAATCTGCTGGGTCAGAAGTATACATACAGCAATGTTAGTATATATTAGGGATGTCCCGATCCAGGTTTTTGCACTTTTGATCCGATACCGATACTGACCGGTCCGAGCATGTATTAAACAGTGTTTCCCACAGGACAGGCATCTATTTGTGGTGGTGTGGTCGGGGGGCGGGGGGTGACGGCGGCAGCGGCGATGACCAAGAAGAACGCGGAGTTGGAATATAAGTACAACACTTTATGTACATATTTAGCTCATTAAAATTACCGACAGGAAGGCGAGAAACACTTTATTTCAACAGACTCTGGCGCCGTACCTGTCGTCAAAACTCCAAAGACCGACTGCACAGTTGCGCTAACAAAATAAGAGTCTCAGAAAGCTGGCGTGCACAACCTAGCAAGCTACGGAGTTTGCCGACAAAGTATTTCTTGTAAAGTGTATACAAAGGAGTACAGAAGCTGGACAAATAAGATGGCAAAAACCAACCACTTTCATGTGGTATTGGACAGAAAGGAGGACTTTTTTTCTCCTCCATTCGAAAATGAGGACGTTATCATCACCACTGTCTGATTCCAATCAATGCAAGTCATCAGAATCAGGTAATACACCAACTTATATTCTTGTCTTCATGAAAGAAAGGAATCTATATGTGTTAAACATGCTTGTATTATCTTTAAACACATTTAACTTGTTAACAATATTAACTATATGTATTAAACATACTTGTATTATCATTAAACACCTTTAATTTATTAACAATATTAACTATATGTGTTAAACATGCTTGCATTATCATTAAACACCTTTAACTTGTTAACAAAAACATATATTTCATAAATAAGTAAATATAAATTATATATATGAATGAGGTAGATCCCCACGACTTGATCAATTGAAAAGTAGCTCGCCTGCAGAAAAAGTGTGAGCACCCCTGAGTTACACCCATCTGAACAGGTCAGCCACCTGTTTAAAGCCCGATCACAGTTGAAATCTTGAAATAAAGGGCCTTTAATGGCCAAAACATTAACCTGGACAACATTTTAACAGCTGGTTGGCTCAGATTTTATTCTTTTCATTGCATTCACATGCTGCAGTGGACAGTGGACAATTTAGCTTAATTATTAATGCAGTATCTGAAGCACCGTCTCCACGTGTGTTTATTGACAACAGGGTTATAACCTGGACACGTTAGCTCGTCGGTATTGTAACACGTGACGTGACAACAGCGGCGGTGTTAATGAAGCAGCGTCAGGCTGCCCACCGTCAATGAAACGCTCGGTGAAATCGCGGATTAACGTTAAATATATGACGAGCCGCGAGCGATGCAGCTATAACTTATCTACCTACAACCTATATTACCCTCATATTTTGATCCGGTCGGTCCGTTCTTTTACTCCGCCGTCTTCTTCTTCTTCTTCTTCTTCTTCTGGCCCACCGGGTGAATTAAGTGCTATTGGCGGAGTTACAATGCATTGTAGGCTACCGCCACCTACTGCACCGGAGTTGTAACTACAAGGTACATTCACAGACAGAGTCCCATTGCTTTTATGAGCGGTCGAGCGAGTCAAAAGCCGAAAAATCCATTTGTGGCGGACGTAATTCTTTCGTGGCGGGCCGCCACAAATAAATTAATGTGTGGGAAATACTGATTAAAGTTTAAAGTTATTTAGCCTACTTAGTTGTCAGAATTATGTTGAATCGGGTTTTAGTACTCTTGATAACAACTAGCCAGCTGAATTAGGGGAGTTTGAATAATACACTATGGTTTGTAACAAGAAACTGACCTGTTTATTCAAGGATAAACACAAAATAGACACAATTACACATGACAAACAGAAATGGCATCATTGAACTAGGGCTGGGCGATATGGCCTTTTTTTAATTTTGCGATATTTTAAGGCTATATTGCGATACACGATATATATCTCGATATTTTGCCTTAGGCTTGAATGAACACTTGATGCATATAATCACAACAGTATGATGATTATATGTGTCTACATTAAAACATTCTTCTTCATACTGCATTAATATATGCTACTTTTAAACTTTCATGCAGAGAAGGAAATCACAACTAAAAAAAATCACTATTTTTTTCATACGGTGTTGATCTGGAAATGTTTGCCTCGGCATTTTTGATGGTGTGGGCGTGTGGCACCGAATGGAGATAAGCGTCTCGACAGACGTTACAATATTTGAACAATGATGACGAAAACTGTTTTCTCTGTCGTGTCCGTGTGTCGAAAATTGTTATGCGCTTATTTTTTTATTTGATTTTGTGCGTGGCATAGAGTTGCCGTGCGCAGAGGACGCTTGAGCAGTGCGCAATTGCACAGGCGCGCACGGCTGCGCTAGCATCACAGCTAACGTTAGCCATGCTGCTACCTCTCTGCTGGGAGAAGAGGTATACGTGTGTGACGTATGTCGTGACAGTATGTGACGTGTGTAAGAAGGTGCGCTTGCTGTCTGTGAGAGGGAGACACAGGAAAGAGTGAGAAGAGCCTGTCGTGTAATGCCAGCAGCTAAAAGCAACTGCGTGAGAATCCACAGACCTGTGGATGTGTTGAAGGTGTGCTGGAAAATGCGGAACGGAAATTAGGGAGCAGCAGAAAAGTGGAATGTATTATTTAAATCGGTGCATTGGAAAACACGGACCGGAGTTTTTTTTTTAAACTGGATCTGGATCGGCATTTTCCCATGCCTTGCCGATACGCATTTTTTTGCAAATATCGGCGGCCGATCCGATCCAAATATCGGATCGGGACATCCCTAGTATATATACAGCAATGTTAGTATATATACAGCAATGACGGTAGGAATGGTGTTCCTGGGATTAAAGGCCTCGCCTTTTCTCATCCAAAAGTATTGCTGGGTATTGTGGCCAAACAGCTCAATTGTTGTGTAATCTTGACATCACATGGACAAAGATACGACCTTCTGGAGTAAAGTTCTGTGGATGGAGCTGTTTGGCCACAATACCCAGCAATATGTTTGGAGGAGAAAAGGCAAGGCTGTTAATCCCAGGAACACCATGCCCACCGTCAAGCATGGTGGTGGTAGTATTATGCTCTGTGTCTGTTTTGCTGCCAATGGATCTGGTGCTTTAAATGGGACAATGAAAAAGTAGGACTACCTCCAAATTCTTCAGGACAAGCTAAAATCATCAGCCCGGAGGTTGGGTCTTGGGCGCAGTTGGGTGTTCCAACAGGACAATGACCCCAAACACACATCAAAAGTGGTAAAGGAATGGTTAAATCAGGTTAGAATGAAGGTTTTAGAATGGCCTTCCTAAAGTCCTGAATTAAACGTGTGGACAATGCTGAAGAAACAAGTCTATGTCAGAAAACCAACACATATAGCTGAACTGCACAAATTTTGTCAAGAGGAGTGGTCAAAAATTCAACCAGAAGCTTGCCAGAAGTTTGTGTTGATGCAGGTAAACTTGCCAAAGGACATGTAATCAAATATTAACATTGCTGTATGTATACTTTTGACCCAGCACATTTGCTCACATTTTCAGTAGACCCATAATAAATTCATAAAAGAAGCAAACTTCATGAATGTTTTTTTGTGACCAACAAGTATGTGCTCCAATCACTCTATGACAAAAAAAACAAGAGTTGTAGAAAGTATTGTAAACTCAAGACAGCCATGACATGATGTTCTTTACAAGTGTATGTAAACTTTTGATCACGACTGTATATACGTCTGGTACTTGCAACCGCGTGGTTGTCGTTGTTCGGTCGAATTTAACTACCTGTAAAAATTAGTTACCCATCCCAGTCTATTTGTAGAATAAACTTAAATCGATGCTTGTGCATATTCAGTAAAAAAAAACATAGCATAAATAAATATAAGCAGCAATAAAAATATACTCTAAAATGCTTCTACACATTCTATTAAAGGCACAGATAACATCCATCCATTTCCTACCGCTTGTCCCTTTCGGGGTCGCGAGGGGTGCTGGAGCTTATCTCAACTCCATTCGGGTGGAAGGCGGTGTACACCCTGGACAAGTCGCCACCTCATCACAGGGCCAACACATATAGACGGACTCACATTCACACACTAGGGCCCATTTAGTGTTGCCAATCAACCCATCCCCAGGTGCATGTTTTTGGAGATGGGAGGAAGCCGGAGTACCCGGAGAGAACCCACGCACTTACAGGGAGAACATGCAAACTCCACACAGAAATATCCCGAGACCAGGACCGAGCCCAGGACCTTTGTATTGTGAGGCACAGATACCAGTCTTTCCATATATGGGATAGGTACCTAACAGAACTACACCTAGGATTGGTTATCTGTATAATAAAACCATTCTCGGGCCCCTGCAGTCTACATATAAACTTAAACATCAGTTTTCTCAGGGTGGCGTGGAAGGTGTTTATCCCTAAATCACAAAAAAGCTTGCTGGCACTACTACCCCTGGCCTTTCTGAGCAGGATTCTGAGACAGTCATTATATTCAACCTGGAGTTTGTGCAAGCTCTCTTTCTTGAACCTCACCCAGAGGGGTGTTGTGTACCGTATTTTCCGCACCATAAGGCGCCCTGGGTTAAAAGCCGCGCCTTCAATGAACGGCATATTTCAAAACTTTGTCCACCTATAAGCCGCCCGGTGTTGTAAGCCGCATCTAACTGCGCTAAAGGAATGTCAAAAAAACAGTCAGATAGGTCAGTCAAACTTTAATAATATATTAAAAACCAGCGTTCTAACAACTCTGTTCACTCCCAAAATGTACGCAAATGTGCAATCACAAACATACGTATATCAACATGGACAGAGCTGCGTGAAAAAAGCCACCCGGCCTCTTCGCGTAAACTTAAACTTACCTTAACCACTCGCTCATCTTTTCTTCATCCATCCCTTCGAGTTAGCTTTTATGATGACGCCGGCTGGAAAGGTCTCTTTTGGCAAGGTCTTCCTTTTGAATATCACCATGGGTGGAAGTTAGCATGGCAAGCTAGAACCACAGTGAAGGATGACTTCTCATTCCCTGTGGTGCGAATATTCACCGTACGTGCTCCCGTTCCACAGTGCGGTTCACAGGAATATCAGTTGCTGTGAAATACGGTAGTAATCCGTGTGCGGATGGAGAGATTGCGTCTTTTCATGAACCGGATCCTTGTCGCTTTGTAGGAGCCATTTTGTGGTCTTTACAGATGTAAACACACAAAGGAAATGAAACGTACGGTGATATCCGCGGGCGGGTGGTTGCTTACAGTAGAAGAAGAAGCGCTTCCTGTTCTATGGGGGCGGGTGCTTACCTTGGCGGTTGCTTGCGTAGAAGAAGAAGCGCTTCCTGTTCTACCGGGAAAAAAGATGGCGGCTGTTTACCGAAGTTGCGAGACCGAAACTTTATGAAAATGAATCTTAATATTTATCCATATATAAAGCGCACCGGGTTAAAAGCCGCACTGTCAGCTTTTGAGTAAATTTGTGGTTTTTAGGTGCGGCTAATAGTGCGGAAAATACGGTACATAGGGGTGCAGTAAGCTCTAAACAAGTACACCTTCGCTTCATCAGAGCAGTAATGACATTTTCTCACCAGCATATTGGCTTGGACATACAGCAGTCTAATCATGTCAGCATCATCCTCCATCTTGTCATTGATGATGATAAGATGTTGATCCTCCATGGTCCTACATATATTACCAAACTCTTTGTCAAACTTGACTCCATAGTCTGAGCTGGTGGAACCCTGCACTACTGGGAGATATAATGGCCAAATCATCAGCGTACATAAAGTGGTAGATTAAAGGGGAACATTATCACCAGACCTATGTAAGCGTCAATATATACTTTGATGTTGCAGAAGAAAGACCATATATTTTTTTAACCGATTTCCAAACTCTAAGTGGGTTAATTTTGGCGAATTAAACGCCTTTCTATTATTCGCTCTCGGAGCGATGACGTCACAAGGTGACGTCACATCGGGAAGCAATCCGCCATTTTCTCAAACACCGAGTCAAATCAGCTCTGTTATTTTCCGTTTTTTCGACTGTTTTCCGTACCTTGGAGACATCATGCCTCATCGGTGTGTTGTCGGAGGGTGTAACAACACGAACAGGGACGGATTCAAGTTGCACCAGTGGCCCAAAGATGCGAAAGTGGCAAAAAATTGGACGAATGTTGTTCAAAGTACGAGGGTGTGGGGAAAGCCGACGAAAATGGTCAGTCGTTTGTTCCGCACACTTTACCGACGAAAGCTATGCTACGACAGAGATGGCAAGAATGTGTGGATATCCTGCGACACTCAAAGCAGATGCATTTCCAACGATAAAGTCAAAGAAATCTGCCGCCAGACCCCCATTGAATCTGCCGTAGTGTGTGAGCTATTCAGGGACAAAGGACCTCGGTAGCACGGCAAGCAATGGCGGCAGTTTGTTCCCGCAGACGAGCGAGCTAAACCCCCTGGATGTCTTGGCTCACAACGCCCCTTATGCCACCGAAGGTGATCAAGAGAAGAATATCGACCCTAGCTTCCCTGGCCTGCTGACATCAACTCCAAAACTGGACAGATAAGCTTTCAGGAAAAGAGCGCGGATGAGGGTATGTCTACAGAATATATTAATTGATGAAAACTGTATTCATTACTCGCGGTTTTACGTAAATTATTATACATAAACTGTGTTTACCAACAATTTAGCTTAAAAACATTACAACACTTAAAAACAAACACATACCAATCGTTGGTTAGAAGGCGATCGCCGAATTCGTCCTCGCTTTCTCCCGTGTCGCTGGCTGTCGTGTCGTTTTCGTCGTTTTCGCTTGCATACGGTTCAAACCGATATGGCTCAATAGCTTCAGTTTCTTCTTCAATTTCGCTTAAGCCGCTGAAATCCGAGTCTGAATCCGAGCTAATGTCGCTATACCTTGCTGTTCTATCCGCCATGTTTGTTTGTATTGGCATCACTATGTGACGTCACAGGAAAATGGACGGGTGTATATAACGATGGTTAAAATCAGGCACTTTGAAGCTTTTTTTAGGGATATTGCGTGATGGGTAACATTTTGAAAAAAACTTCGAAAAATAAAATAAGCCACTGGGAACTGATTTTTAATGGTTTTAACCCTTCTGAAACTGTGATAATGTTCCCCTTTAAGGTGTTCCCCATGATGCATCCTGTTCTGCATTCTCCCACTGCCTTGACACTCTGCCGTACTCCATTGCTAACTCTAAAGGGAGAGGATAAACTACTCCCCCCATTTTACCTGCATTACCAATATGCCAGAATATACTCAGGAACACCCCTATGCTTCAGATTGGTGAAGAGTTTGAGATGGTTGACTCTGTCAAATGCCTTAGATGCGTCAATAAACCCTACCAACATTGTAGGGCTCTGCACTCTGTATTTTTCTACTGCTTCTTTTAAAGCATAAACACACAAGTCGGTGCTGTACTTGCTCTTAAAGCCAAACTGGTTGTCTGCGGTGCAAATAAGATCCCCAACTCTGTATATGATCACACTTTCCAGCACTTTAGATAGCATGCTGGCTCGGGCGATAGGTTGATAATTGTCCATAGTCCCTACCTTACCAGCCTTGTCTTAATGACAGGTACTAAAATAACTGTCAGTATAGCAGCTGGCAGGATGCCATGCATTACCAACCTACCAATATATACCTACTGCATGTACATAAAACCTTAATGGAGGTGTTTGGATGGCACTGGTAGCAGGTGTGTAAAGTACCTTGCTCAAGGACAAAACGGCAGTGACTCGGATCAAACCTAGAACCGTCAAGTTGCTGGCACGGCCGCTCTACCAACCGAGCCACGCTGGCCTCAGAATGTATTAAATTCTATCAAAATCTCTTAAAAATCGTAAATACATCCTAGAAATGTCTCAAAAATTCCATTAACAATATTTTTTATTTAGGAACTTTCTAATGTAACGTGTTTTTATCTACATTTCTGTTAAAATGTAATAATCACTTATTCTTCTGTTTTGTTAAAATGTAATAAGCACTTGTTTTGTCGTTTGATACTTTAGTTTTGGCTGATACTACAAATGTAGGTATCGATCCACTTCCAAGTAGTTACAGGGGCAGTATCGGTCATACCAATGTGGATATTGATATTGAAATTGTTCATGATAATTGAATGTGTCAATTTTTGTTCGCAATCATAATCAGACAAAAACACAGGATGGTGGTGTTAGAATATCAATTGAATATTTAAATATGGCTCTGAATTAAATCATTTGTTTATGCCCTTAAAGTCTTCCTTTTTTACCGAGTTTGTAAACAACAAACTCAACAAAATATATATAATACAACATAGCGGTCAAACCACTGTATCGATCTTATACTGATATTATACTTGGTATTGTTACTGTCGATGTTTGTATCGATCAGTCCACATTTGTTTAAATTTAAGAGCTTTAACAGGGTTTCCGCTGGTCATTAAAAGCCTACTGAAAGCCACTACTACCGACCACGCAGTCTGATAGTTTATATATCAATGATGAAATCTTAACCCAATACGGCCGGGTTAGCTTACTAAAGTGCAATTTTAAATTTCGCGCGAAATATCCTGCTGAAAACGTCTCGGTATGGTGACGTCAGCACGTGACGTCACGGATTGTAGCGGACATTTTGGGACAGCATGGTGGCCAGCTATTAAGTCGTCTGTTTTCATCGCAAAATTCCACAGTATTCTGGACATCTGTGTTGGTGAATCTTTTGCAATTTGTTCAATGAACAATGGAGACAGCAAAGAAGAAAGCTGTAGGTGGGAAGCGGTGTATTGCGGCCGGCTGCAGCAACACAACCACAGCCGGTGTTTCATTGTTTACATTCCCGAACGATGACAGTCAAGCTTTACCATTGGCCTGTGGAGAACTGGGACAACAGAGACTCTTACCAGGAGGACTTTGAGTTGGATGCGCAGACGCGGTACCGTGAGTACGCATGCAGCTGCGGCTTCCAAGCATTTGATCGCTTGCCCGTACGTGCGTGCCGCTATGTGCATGTCACGTACGTAACTTTGGGGAAATATATGTGCTGTATGAACTTTGGGGAGGTGAACGGTACTTTGGGCTGTGGGATTGAGTGTGTTGTGCAGGTGTTTGAGTTGTATTGGCGGGTTATATGGACGGGAGGGGGGAGGTGTTTGTTATGCGGGATTAATTTGTGGCACATTAAATATAAGCCTGGTTGTGTTGTGGCTAATAGAGTATATATATGTCTTGTGTTTATTTACTGTTTTAGTCATTCCCAGCTGAATATCAGGTCCCATCCGCCTCTCACAGCATCTTCCCTATCTGAATCGCTCCCACTGCCCTCTAGTCCTTCACTCTCACTTTCCTCATCCACAAATCTTTCATCCTCGCTCAAATTAATGGGGAAATTGTCGCTTTCTCGGTCCGAATCGCTCTCGCTGCTGGTGGCCATGATTGTAAACAATGTGCGGATGTGAGGAGCTCCACAACCTGTGACGTCACGCTACTCGTCTGCTACTTCCGGTACAGGCAAGGCTTTTTTTATCAGCGACCAAAAGTTGCGAACTTTATCGTCGATGTTCTCTACTAAATCCTTTCAGCAAAAATATGGCAATATCGCGAAATGATCAAGTATGACACATAGAATGGACCGGCTATCCCCGTTTAAATAAGAAAATCGCATTTCAGTAGGCCTTTAAAAAGCATTAAAAGTCATTAAATGGACTTTGCTTAAATTAAGGCCTTAAATGGTATTAAACACCTTTAAATACGATGTCCAGAGGCATTAAAATATTCACACAATCGTAGGTTGAGGCTGATATGAATGAAAATTAACCTTATAACTTAATTCTTGCCGCCATCAATACATTGCTATGTCCGTGTGTTTCCTTCTTGGTCTGTGGATTTTAAACTGGACTAAGAGGTCTCACTCTGTGCATCACTCGCAGCACCTGAGAGTGATAATTCCACAGTACACTTACATGAACAAAGTGAGCCTCTTGTCAGTCATTCACAATCTTTGTTTCGGCTACTTGCAATTCTCCTCCACACGTTTTCCTGTGTGCAGTAGTGTTGGCGACACTCACTTTCATGTTGGAGATGGAAATAGTCATTTTAATACAACGCTGTAGTACAGGCCCCTATATAACTGCCTGGGATATGCCTGTTATATGATTCTTTAATTTTGGGCCTTTTAGAATCAGCATGTTTTCGTCCATTTGTGTCAAGGAGGTGAAATTAGGTCTGAAACCTTTTGACAAGTTGACTTCATGTCCATTAGGACTTTTTAAAGTGTAGAATACCATCCATCCATCCATTTTCTACCGCTTATTCCCTTTGGGGTCGCGGGGGGCGCTGGAGCCTATCTCAGCTACAATCGGGCGGAAGGCGGGGTACACCCTGGACAAGTCGCCACCTCATCGCAGGGCCAACACAGATAGACAGACAACATTCACACTCACATTCACACACTAGGGCCAATTTAGTGTTGCCAATCAACTTATCCCCAGGTGCATGTCTTTGGAAGTGGGAGGAAGCCGGAGTACCCGGAGGGAACCCACGCAGTCACGGGGAGAACATGCAAACTCCACACAGAAAGATCCCGAGCCCGGGATTGAACCCATGACTACTCAGGACCTTCGTATTGTGAGGCAGATGCACTAACCCCTCTGCCACCGTGAAGCCGTGTAGAATACCATCCGCCTTAAAATAATATTCTACTTTGAAAGTAAACTGGAACATTTATTTTGTGTTTATGCATGACTTCCTGTCCCACACGAGCAGATTTTAGCTCAATTGAACCGCCTTGTTGTGTCGATCCACTAAATATAGAAGCCAGGCGGTGGAAACTGACACATTGGCTTGAAAACAAAAAACGGAACGAGTCTGTCGCCGTGGCGCCGCCGTTCCACATCCAGTGGAAATCCCCGGTTACACTTACAAACGTTGCTTGGCGAGATAAATGACGAAACCATACTTGTGGTTCAAGGCACGAGGCAAAAGGAAATACACTTTCAACCCACAGCACTCGCAGTGAGTGAACTCGACCACAAGATGGCGTCATAGCAGAGACAACAATACAGAATACACATTTACACTGTAAACAACCTCATCTTTTCTCCAAGTTTATACATCAGTACCGTATTTTCCGCACCATTAGCCGCACCTAAAAACCACAAATTTACTCAAAAGCTGACAGTGCGGCTTTTAACCCGGTGCGCTTTATATATGGATTAATATTACGATTCATTTTCATAAAGTTTCGATCTCGCAACTTCGGTAAACAGCCGCCATCTTTTTTCCCGGTAGAACAGGAAGCGCTTCTTCTTCTACGCAAGCAACCGCCAAGGTAAGCACCCGCCCCCATAGAACAGGAAGCGCTTCTTCTTCTACTGTAAGCAACCACCCGCCCCGGAAGAAGAAGAAGCACGCGGTGCATGCTGGGATATGTGACGTTTCATTTCCATTTGTGTGTTTATGTAAAGACCCCAAAATGGCTCCTATTAAGTGTGTTGTCTGTCTAATTATAAATAATGCAGACGAGGCGTGTTAACTGAGTTCTCAACGTTTACTCACAGCGTGCTCATAACCACATTCTAACTGCCAGCATACAACAACGCTTCTCAGGGCTACCGCGCATGCTCGTCACTATCGTTGCATGCTGGGTAGTGTAGTTGTTATATTTGCTAGCTCATAACAGCACATTGAGAGACACGCTTACGCGCTTAATTCAATACTCGCCGTCATTCCGGGTGGATTGACAAAAGACCTCCAGCTGCTAGATATTGGTGTCAACAGGGCATTCGAAGCTAGACTGCTAACTGCGTGGGAACAATGGATGACCGAAGGCGAACACACCTTCACTAAGACAGGGAGGCAGCGCCGGACGACATTCGCCCAACTTTTCAATTCGGACACCGAAGGAGAAAAATTCGAGGGATTTATGAATGAAGAATAACTTCAGAAAGTGAGCGTTATGTTTATTTTGTGTGTTGTGACATTAACGTTCGAGCAACATTATGTTGCTATTGCTCTGCACTATTTTGAATTTTACTATGTTTATGATTGCACATTTGCGTACATTTTGGGACAGAGTTGTTAGAACGCTGGTTTTTAATATATTATTAAAGTTTGACTGACCTATCTGACTGTTTTTTTGACATTCCCTTTAGCGCAGCGTAGGCGCGGCTTATAGTCCGGGGCGGCTTATTGGTGGACAAAGTTATGAAATATGCCATTCATTGAAGGTGCGGCTAATAATCCGGTGCGCCTTATAGTGCGGAAAATACGGTAACTGACATTGAAAATCACATGGGGCTTTGGAGCCTATCCCAGCTGCACTCAGGCAGCAGGGAATGTATTGCAATTTAGATTTTAGGCCATATAAGTGGTCTTATTTTCCTGTGAATAATGTTGTAAAGAGCATTGTGTTTGTTTTCAGGCCAATTCATATAATAACTTGTTATTTTAAATACATGTGAACTTACTGACTGAATCTGGACATTTCTCAAGCATGTTTGTCATTTTGTGTCCTGCAGACGTCTGTGAAGAACAACTTCTGCCTGCAAAACAGGAGTGTAGCTTCTGGATGGTGAAGGAGGATCCATCAAAGAGGAAGACCGGGCGCCACAGACCCTCTGGTGTCTCCTTTTCCTCTTTGACACAGACCCTGCCCTGTAAAAAGGAAGAGGAAGACTCACTGACCCCCCACATTAAAGATGAAGAGGAGGAACACAGCATCAGTCAGCCTAAATGGTTGGAGGAGTTCCCAGTGACTGGTGTCCCTGTGAAGAGTGAAGATGATGAGGTCAAAGGTGAAAGTGAGGAGAAGAGCAGCAGCTCAACACAACACATGACAACAGAAGCTGATGGAGACCACTGTGGAGGATCACAAGCAGACAAGCTCTTAGCTCCACTATCAGATAGTGAGGACACAACGTCACACTCTCCTGACACTGATGATGAAGACTCTAAAGATGATAAGACATGTCACACTGACAACACTCACCTCAAATGTTCTCACTGTGACAAAACCTTTAAATACCATAGTGATCTGAATAGACACATGAGAAGACACACCGGAGAAAAACCTTTTATCTGTTCAATATGTAGTAGAGGTTTTACACGAAGTCAGAGTTTGAAAGTACACGTGACATCACACACTGGTGAAAAACCTTTTTCCTGTTCAACCTGTGGTAAAGGTTTTACACTTAGTAACAATTTGAAAGCACACATGAGAACACACACTGGTGAAAAACCTTTTTCCTGTTCAACCTGTGGTAAAGGTTTTACACTTAGTAACAATTTGAAAGTACACACGAGAACGCACGCTGACGAAAAACCTTTTTCCTGTTCAATCTGTGGTAAAAGTTTTAATCAAAGTCATTATTTGAAAGTACACATGACAACACACACTGGGGAAAAACGTTTTTCCTGTTCAATCTGTGGTAAAGGTTTTATGCATAATCAATCTTTGAAAGTACACATGAGAAGACACACAGGAGAGAAAGTGTTGAGTTGCAGTGTGTGTGGTGAAAGATTCTCTTATAAGTACCAGTGTAAGAAACACAAGTGTGCTGGTGAGAAAAGCAGCATAAAATGAAACTGCAGGATTTGAAATAAACTGTCAAGACTTTAATTTGGACTTTCTAACAACATCAGCACATATAACATGTCTGACATTGTTGTTTGTGTAACAATGCTGTAACATGCATTTATATTTATACACAGTTTTTTTTTCAGTCGATTACATGCATTAATATGCAACATTGTGTACATAAACTACTACAATTTTTTTTTTTACTAAAAAGGTCAGTAAATCCAAAACATGTGATACATTCAATTAACATTTAGTGTATATACATTTCATACTCTACAATTTCCTTTTAAAATGTGTCTCTGCATGTGTAACATTGTTGTTTGTGTAACATTATTTTAGTATGCTTCTACATTTATAGATTAGATATTTTATGTCGGTGCTTTTTTCAGTCAAGTACATGCTTAATATGCAACATTTAACAACAATTTGACTGAAAAGGTGAGAGTAAACACTACAAGACATATTTTACATACAATAAACATTTTATGTGTATATACATTCATCATACAAAATCAGACTTATTCAAAATAGTGTTTTATAGGTATTTGTAATATTGAAGTGTTACATATTTTTATTTCTAATTGTTAATGATCCCATAGATTAGCACCTTTATATGATGTACATATGTACTGGTTCACATCTGAAACATCTTCTGGACCACTTCAGGAAGCATATTATTATTTACTTTATACATCATTTGAACAGTTGTCTTTTATACAATTTTAAAATGTGTGACTTTATGAATTATTTGTTGAGTCTATAATCCATTTTATTAATTATCTTTATTACTCTCTTTTGTATAAACCCCGTTTCCAAATGATTTGGGGAATTGTGTTAGATGTAAATATAAACGGAATACAATGATTTGCAAATCATTTTCAACCCATATTCAGTTGAATATGCTACAAAGACAACATATTTGATGTTCAAACTCATATATATATATATATATTTTTTTGCAAATAATCATTAACTTTATAACTTGATGCCAGCAACACGTGACAAAGAAGTTGGGAAAGGTGGCAATAAATACTGATAAAGTTGAGGAATGCTCATCAAACACTTATTTGGAACATCCCACAGGTGAACAGGCAAATTGGGAACAGGTGGGTGCCATGATTGGGTATAAAAGTAGATTCCGTGAAATGCTCAGTCATTCACAAACAAGGATGGGACGAGGGTCACCACTTTGTCAACAAATGCGTGAGCAAATTGTTGAACAGTTTAAGAAAAACCTTTCTCAACCAGCTATTGCAAGGAATTTAGGGATTTCACCATCTACGGTCCGTAATATCATCATAGGGTTCAGAGAATCTGGAGAAATCACTGCACGTAAGCAGCTAAGCCTGTGACCTTCGATCCCTCAGGCTGTACTGCATCAACAAGCGACATCAGTGTGTAAAGGATATCACCACATGGGCTCAGGAACACTTCAGAAACCCACTGTCAGTAACTACAGTTGGTCGCTACATCTGTAAGTGCAAGTTAAAACTCTCCTATGCAAGGCGAAAACCGTTTATCAACAACACCCAGAAACGCCGTCGGCTTCGCTGGGCCTGAGCTCATCTAAGATGGACTGATACAAAGTTGAAAAGTGTTCTGTGGTCTGACGAGTCCACATTTCAAATTATTTTTGGAAACTGTGGACGTCGTGTCCTCCGGACCAAAGAGGAAAAGAACCATCCGGATTGTATGGGGTTGAATTAGTGCCCAAGACATGGGTAACTTACACATCTGTGAAGGCGCCATTAATGCTGAAAGGTACATACAGGTTTTGGAGCAACATATGTTGCCATCCAAGCAACGTTACCATGGACGCCCCTGCTTATTTCAGCAAGACAATGCCAAGCCACGTGTTACATCAACGTGGCTTCATAGTAAAAGAGTGCGGGTACTAGACTGGCCTGCCTGTAGTCCAGACCTGTCTCCCATTGAAAATGTGTGGCGCATTATGAAGCCTAAAATAGCACAACGGAGACCCCCGGACTGTTGAACAACTTAAGCTGTACATCAAGCAAGAATGGGAAAGAATTCCACCTGAGAAGCTTCAAAAATGTGTCTCCTCAGTTCCCAACGTTTACTGAGTGTTGTTAAAAGGAAAGGCCATGTAACACAGTGGTGAACATGCCCTTTCCCAACTACTTTGGCACGTGTTGCAGCCATGAAATTCTAAGTTAATTATTATTTGCAAAAAAAAAATAAAGTTTATGAGTTTGAACATCAAATATGTTGTCTTTGTAGCATATTCAACTGAATATGGGTTGAAAAGGATTTGCAAATCATTGTATTCCGTTTATATTTACATCTAACACAATTTCCCAACTCATATGGAAACGGGGTTTGTAATATGATGATTGTGTTGTGATTGTTTTATATGTATGTCCCCAGACCTTTATGCAATATAAAAGTGAGAGAAAATGACTGAATTGTTTGTGGAAGGATGGTTTTGTTTTTGCAAACTTACATTTGTGGATAAAATAAAAAAATCAATTTTTGTGTTTTAAACATTTTGTACGTTTAATTTTCTTTTTTAACATCCCCAATACATTATCAATTTCAGAAAACAAGTTTGGAGTGTCAGGCAAAAGCCAATATTGTACATCATCCCACAGAGATTTACTTTGCATGCATTCATAAAACTGTTTATTTTGTTTCCATATCACAGAAAGAACAAGTTTTGTCTTTAATTGCAAAACAACATCCTGAAATTATTTTAAGTGATCAATTCAGGTTTTTTTTTTTTATTATTATTATTATTAACTCCTTTGCCTTTGAAAGAATGGAAACTTTCAAGTGATGAGTATTTTTTGTTTGTTTGTTTTGTTCCAGAGAAACTACAGCAAATAAGAAATAGTAAAGAATTGTCTCATTTCAGAGTTTTAAAACTGTAATATTGTGTCCATCCACCTCTGAAAAAGATGATATGCTGTATTTAGAATATTTTGAATGAAAGTCTTTATAATTTAAAAAAATTATTTTTCATCTATTTGCAGGTTATACTTAATGAAATCTTGAAATATTATAATACTTTTATCACTCAATAAGTGCATCAGCGACAAATTGCAAGCACACAACATGATACATCACAATTTCCAGTTTCTTGTTTCAACATGTAGTTTCCCTGGAGAAAGAAATAGGTAAGTGACTGAGCTTTTTATTGTATTTGTATTTTGTATATACATATATATATGTATATATATATATATACATATAGTTTCCCTGGAGAAAGAAATAGTTGAGTGACTGAGCTTTTTATTGTATTTTTATTTTGTATATACATATATATATATATATATATATATATATATATATATATATATATATAGTTTCCCTGGAGAAAGAAATAGGTGAGTGACTGAGCTTTTTATTGTATTTTTATTTTGTATATACATATATATATGTATATATATATATATATATACATATAGTTTCCCTGGAGAAAGAAATAGTTGAGTGACTGAGCTTTTTATTGTATTTTTATTTTGTATATACATATATATATATATATATATATATATATATATATATAGTTTCCCTGGAGAAAGAAATAGGTGAGTGACTGAGCTTTTTATTGTATTTTTATTTTTATTTTGTATATATATATATATATATATATAGATGGATGGATGGATGGATGGATGGATGGATATATATATATATATATATATATATATATAGATGGATGGATGGATGGATGGATGGATATATATATATATATATATATATATATATATATATATATATATATATATATATATATATACATATAGTTTCCCTGGAGAAAGAAATAGGTGAGGGACTGAGCTTTTTATTGTATTTCTATTTTGTATATATATATCCATCCATCCATTTTCTACCGCTTATTCCCTTTTGGGGTCGCGGGGGGCGCTGGAGCCTATCTCAGCTACAATCGGGCGGAAGGCGGGGTACACCCTGGACAAGTCGCCACCTCATCGCAGGGCCAACACAGATAGACAGACAACATTCACACTCACATCCACACACTAGGGCCAATTTAGTGTTGCCAATCAACCTATCCCCAGGTGCATGTCTTTGGAGGTGGGAGGAAGCCGGAGTACCCGGAGGGAACCCACGCAGTCACGGGGAGAACATGCAAACTCCACACAGAAAGATCCCGAGCCCGGGATTGAACCCAAGACTACTCAGGACCTTCGTATTGTGAGGCAGATGCACTAACCCCTCTGCCACCGTGAAGCCATATATATATATATATATATATATATATATATATATATATATATATATATATATATATATATATATATATATATATATATATATATATATATATATATATATATATATATATATATATATATATATATATATATATATAGTTTCCCTGGAGAAAGAAATAGGTGAGGGACTAAGCTTTTTATTGTATTTCTATTTTGTATATATATATATATATATAGGTGAGGGACTGAGCTTTTTATTGTATTTCTATTTTGTATATATATATATATATATATATATATATATATATATACAAAATAGAAATACAATAAAAAGCTTAGTCCCTCACCTATTTCTTTCTCCAGGGAATTTGGTAAGTAACTGTGGCAAAACAAGGTGACGGAAGTGACGTGGAATACGCGCATGCGTGGACCGATCGGGTGATACAGCAAGATGGCGTCTGACGGAGAAGGCCTAAACGCGGGCATTATATTTCTGTATTCTTACATATATGTTGTTTAATAGAGTACACACGGTTAATAATTGTTTGTAGCAGGATACATTAGTCTGAGCGCACTTTGACACTTCTCCTGTTTGCTGGCTTCACTTAAGGTAGCTTGCAGCTAGCTTAGCTGGCTAGTTAGCTTAGCTTGTTAGCTGCTAACAAAGAGACGCGGACGTTATCAACACATCGCTAAGTAGAGATCAAATGTGAGTGTAAAGTGTTGTGATTGTGTGAAAATGTGCGAAAGAACGATAGCAAAGTATGAGGAGGAACTTTGTCCAACAAAAGAGGAGAAGGAGCGACAACATCAACTACTGGACGCTGTTTTCAAGAAACATCAAGTTGTGTTACACAGAACAGGTTTGTTGACTTCTTACTCTCACATCTTTACTAACTTTATATTTCATTAGTAACACTTTTCTTCAATAGGAAGATGCTTTGTCTTGTGGGGATGATGCAATGCTTTCATTTAGATTCTTCATGAAAACGAGACAGTTTGAGGTTGATGTTCCTCTCAGTTTGTAACAATGTGTGATTGATTGATTGATTGAAGGACTTATGAGAAGTTTGCATAGGAAAGGGTACACTTTCATCACGGTACACATTCACTGCTACAAGAAAGCCTGACATGGTTTCACTTGAAATATGTATTTTAACTCACACAGAACACAGTACTATGTAGAAAATACTGCAAGAAAGTAAATGAAAATAAAATAAAAGCAAAAGGTTTTGTCCCAGTTACGAATAACCGCAACCTGGTCATGTATTTTCAAAGCGACTTTGAAGGAAGTAAGGGATTTACACTTCTTTATGACTATTGATAGGAAGTTCCACATGTTGGTGGTATAGCAGGCAAACAAATTTGAACCTTTTTTGGAGTGAAATCTGGGTTGAATGTGATGTGTACAACTACCTCTGGTGTTATAATGGTCAATATATTTTGAAGTATCTAGACAGGCACATGGGTATTTTAGTGGTATGGTGTATCTTGTACACCAGACCAACTGCAAGAAGATGTACTCTGTCAGATCAGATACCAAGAGCCTCCCCACGTTAAGAAAATGGTTGGCGGAAAGGTGAGCCCGAGATGGACGGTTGAGTAGAAGTCCAATCATTTTGTTTTGGGCTGTCTGGAGTTAGTTTTTCAGGGCTTTTAAGGCGTCACGGTACCAGACATGAACTCTGTAGTCAAAGTGGGGTTAAATGAGTGCTTGTGTTAAAGTCTTAAGTGTATTTCTACCCACCAGCGCGGTGATCCTACTATGTAAGAACTAGGGTTGTACGGTATACTGGTATTAGTATAGTACCGCGATACTAATGAATCATATTCGGTACTATACCGCCTCTAAAAAGTACTACTTCTATGATTACATCAATATTTTTTGGCTTCACAACATCTTCTTTCATTTAAAAAAAAATTATATTATGTTTATAAACTCAGGAAATATATCCCTGGACACATGAGGACTTTGAACATGACCGATGTATGATCCTGTAACTACTTGGTATCAGATTGATACCCAAATGTGTGGTATCATCCAAAACTAATGTAAAGTATCAAACAACAGAAGAATAAGTGATTAATACATTTTAATGGAAGTGTAGATCGAACATGTTAAAACAGAAAATAAGCAAATATTAACAATAAATAAACAAGTAGATTAATAATCAATTTTCTACCACTTGTCCTTAATATTTTTGGCGGTATAGCTCGGTTGGTAGAGCGGCCGTGCCAGCAACTTGAGGGTTGCAGGTTCGATCCCCGCTTCCGCCATCCTAGTCACTGCCGTTGTGTCCTTGGTCAAGGTACTTTACCCACCTGCTCCCAGTGCCACCCACACTGGTTTAAATGTAACTTAGATATTGGGTTTCACTATGTAAAGAGCTTTGAGTCACTTGAGAAAAAAGCGCTATATTAATGTAATTCACTTCACTTCACAAAATAATAGAATATAAATGACACAATATGTTACTGCATATGTCATCAGACTAAGTTAGGAGCCTTTGTTTGCTTACTTCCTACTAAAAGTTGTCTAGTATGTTCACTATTTTATTTAAGGACAAACTTGCACTAAGAAACATATGTTTAATGTAACCTAAGTTTTTTTTTGTTTAAATGAAGCCACTAATGCACTTTTTTGTGATCTCTTTTATTTAGAAAAGTATCGAAATACATTTTGGTCCAGGTCCCGGTACCATAGAATTGGTATCGGGACAACACTAGTGAGAACAGAATTTGTCGGTTGATTCTTTGACTACCTTAGTAGTCATTTTTTCACTGGAGAGATTAGTCTCTACGATGCAGCCAAGATAGGTAATCTCATTTTTTTTTGTTATAATATTGTCACCCACTTTGACTGTGAAGTTATTTACTTTTCTGAGGTTAGGAATTGACCCAAAGACCTGTGTACTTGCAAGTACCAAGGTGAGTCTTAATTTGCCAGTTTGTCATTGAAAGCCTTGCTAGGCTAGGTCTTGAGGATACTAGCTTCGCTTGTTTTGTGGCCGTCAGCCTCGGTTCTATGTTCTTTACGGGTACAGAAAATTATGGAATGATCACTTAAGCCGCATACAGTAGTTCCACTTGTGGTGATCTTAGACTGGTCAGAAGTAACAACGAGGTCTATGAAGGTTTAAAAGGACTCACTCACCCTGGTAGTTTGCTTAATGAGCTAAGTGAGGCAATGTTGGTGGCACAGCTTAGTGAAGGTTTTAAAAATGGGTGCATCCTTTCGGGACATATCTGTGTTCCAGTCCCCAAGAAGTTGTAAACCTGTATCAACATGTTTACACAAAACTCACACACTCACTAAATACATTTTATACTGTAATCAAATCTAATTAAAGTTATTATTTCACTTCCTGATTCTGACTTACGTGCAACAATAAGTGAAAGTAAACAGTTATTTTCAATAACCAAAGTAGTCAACACTTGATTTATTAAAAGAACATAAAGGTGACAGACTTTCCTTCAGCGTGTCGTAGATGGTCTCCAATTCCTAAAAAGGAATTGTTGATGGAGATACTCCATAAAACAGCACATAGTAAAACATGTTTTGGTAAAAGTTCCTTTTGGCCCAGCCCAGGGGTCGGCAACCTTTGCCACTCAAAGAGCCATTTTGACCCGTTTCACAAATTCAAGAAAACAAATTTAAAATGAAATAACACTGCATACAAAGTTTTTTTTTTGCTTTGTGCTATGTATAAACCAGGGGTCTCAGACACGCGGCCCGCGAGACGTTATTTTGCGGCCCGCACCATAATATGAAAATTTAATGTTAGCGAGGCCCGCGAGTTTTATATGAATGGCGCTTGACAGCGTCATACTTGCCAACCCTCCCGATTTTTCCGGGAGACTCCCGAAATTCAGGGCAACTAGTCTATCGAATGTCTGCTGATTTTCACCCAATCAACAATAATAAGGGCGTGCCGTGATGGCACTGCCATTAGCGCCCTCTACAACCTGTATAAACAGCGTGCCAGTCCAGTCACATGTTACATGAGGCTTCTGCAGACACACATGAGTGACTGCAACGCATACTTGGTCAACACCCATACACGTTACACTGAGGGTGGCCGTATAAACAACTTTAACACTCTTACTAATAAGCGCCACACTGTGAACCCACACCAAACAAGAATGACAACACATTTCGGGAGAACATCCACACCGTAACACAACATAAAAACAACAGAACAAATACCCAGAATCCCATGCATCCCTAACTCTTCCGGGCTACATTATACACCCCCCCCCCCCCCCCCTCGGTTGAGGTGGGTGGGGTTTGGGGGAGGGGGGTGTATAATGTAGCTCGGAAGAGTTAGGGATGCATGGGATTCTGGGTATTTGTTCTGTTGTTTTTATGTTGTGTTACGGTGTGGATGTTCTCCCGAAATGTGTTGTCATTCTTGTTTGGTGTGGGTTCACAGTGTGGCGCTTATTAGTAAGAGTGTTAAAGTTGTTTTATACGACCACCGTATAAAACAACCTGTATGGGTGTTGACCAAGTATACTTTGCAGTCATTCATGTGTGTCTGCAGAAGCCTCATGTAAAGTTAAAATTAAAAGTTAAAGTACCAATGATTGTCACACACACACTAGGTGTGGCAAAATTATTCTCTGCATTTGACCCATCACCCTTGATCACCCCCTGGGAGGTGAGGGGAGCAGTGGGCAGCAGCGATGGCTGCGCCCGGGAATCATTTTGGTGATTTAACCCCCAATTCCAACCCTTGATGCTGAGTGCCAAGCAGGGAGGTAATGGGTCCCATTTTTATAGTCTTTGGTATGACTCGGGCGGGATTTGAACTCCCAACCTACCGATCTCAGGACGGACACTCTAACCACTAGGCCACTGAGTAGGTAACATGTGACTGGGCCGGCACGCAGATAGTGTAAAGTCGGACACTAAAGGCACTGCCATCACGGCACGCCCTCAATGTTGTTGCCCCGGGAGATTTCTGGTAGAGGCACTGAAATTCGGAAATCTCCCGGAAAAATCGGGAGGGTCAGCAAGTATGCAGCTGAGCCGCAGCAGAGTGATCAAAGAGCCGCATGCGGCGCCGGAGCCGCGGGTTGCCGACCCCTGGCCCAGCCAACAAAATGACCACAAAAGAGTATTTTGCATGATTTTGGAATTAGAGTTTTTATTCCCATGATATTGAAGTTATGGTAATGACTATGTCATTACAAGATCATGGTTAAGTTTAGAGATAAAGTTTAGGTGTCATAGACCGTATACAGAATAAAATATTTACACACTTTACATCAGTGAGTGTAAAGTTAAGAATCCCTCAATTAATGTTGCCTCGTACTTAAAAAAAACTTTTCAAATTGCCCCCCCATCAAATTTCCAAGTCTATTTTTGTACTCACTTTTGAATTAATTGTAGTGGCTGGGACAAGAGGAGGTATTTCCCTAGTTTTTATTGGTTGTTAAGCAACACACTTTTAACACAACACACGAAAGAACACAAAAAATGTCAGTGTGTTAACAGTGTCAGTCCAAAACTATTTCTATTCTCTCTTTATCTTATTTACTTATTTACCCAACAGACGTCCAGCAGCCCCCTCACATTAAAGAGGAAGAGGAGGAAGTGTGGATCACTCAGGAGGGAGAGTGTCTTCTAGGGCAGGAGGAGGATGATGTCAGCAAGTTTCCACTGACTGTTGTCTCTGTGAAGACTGAAGAGCATGAAGACAAACCACCTGAGTCCTCACAGCTTCATCACAGTCCAAGTAAGCACATATCATTTTATTCTCAGGGCATTCAATCCATCACAACTGGACTGTTCACTTTGTCTTAGAAGACGTTTGTCCTCTCATCCAAGTAGGCTTCATCACTTCATGCTCATAGACTTAAAGTCTTAAATCTAATCACTGGAATTTAGAAGGGAACTGCACTTTTTTGGGGGATTTTTTCTATTGTTCACAATCATTATAAAAGACATGACGATGGATATATATATTTTTTAAATCACATCCTAACTCATAAATGTAAATAAAAGTCCACTTGCAATGGAGCCAATGGGAGGTCCTCTATAACCATCCAAAAAGTGCCAACAATACTCCATTTGCATTTCGTGGCTTGAATAGCAACCAAGTATTAGTGATATTGTTATTATAAGTGCTAGCGCAGACAAACTATTTATAGCTTGTGTGTCTATGTTGACATCACCGGCTGGTGAGTTCTTGGTGAAGGATTATTCCAGATCACGAATTGTGCCTCTCACCTGGATAGTAGAAGGATGAGGACGTACTCTGACAAGTTGGTACCCTTTGACAGCCAATTTAGACCCTGCAATGGCGAACGACACAAAAAGACGCTTGGCTTCACCCCCATTTCCGTGCGATGATTATGAGTCATTCTTTATCCAAACGGGAATATAACAAGATTCTATCAGTCTGCGTCATAGTGACAGCAGACCTTGTACAGTAAGTGATGTTTTATTTTGTTTGTTGGCTCTCATGAAGTCTGCAGTGTGTAATATTCAGTGATGTTAAAAAAAAGCGAATGTAGTGACGCGTTTTTTAAATGAATGCGCTAATGAGCAAAAATATGTACATATTACATCTTTTTAAAAATGTACCTGTTACTAAATGACATATATACCTACTGCATGTACATAAAACATTAATGGAGGTGTTTGGATGTTTTTAAGGTCTTTGTAGGCAGAATAGTGCGACTCTAATAGTGTCTATTGTAAGCAGACTTTTGATCGCATTTATTTACTATTTAGAATGCATAAAAATCAAAAAATCTGTGTTCTTGATAGGCAAAATGAATAAAAGTGTGGTTCCCTTTTAAGTGAAGTGAAGTATATTTATTTAGCGCTTTTCTCTAGTGACTCAGAGCACTTTACATAGTGAAAGCCATTATCTAAGTTACATTTAAACCAGTGTGGGTGGCACTGGGAGCAGGTGGCTAAAGTACCTTGCCCAAGGACACAACAGCAGTGACTAGGATCAAACCTGGAACCGTTGAGTTGCTTGCACGGCCGCTCTACCAACCGAGCCACGCCGGCCTTAGAATGTATTAAATTCTATCAAAATCTCATAAAAATCATAAATACATCCTAGAAATGTCTCAATAATTCCATGAACAATATTTTTATTTAGGAACTTTCTAATGTAACGTGTTTCTATCTACACTTCTGTTAAAATGTAATAATCACTTATTCTTCTCTTTTGTTAAAATGTAATAATCACTTATTCTTCTGTTTTGTTAAAATGTAATAATCAATTGTTTTGTTGTTTGATACTTTAGTTTTGGCTGATACTACAAATGTAGGTATCGATCCAATACCAAGTAGTTACAGGGGCAGTATCGGTCATACCAATGTGGATACTGATATTTACATTTTTCAAGATCATTGAAAGATAACATTTTTGTTCGCAATCATAATCAGACAAAATCACAGGATGGTGGTGTTAAAATATCAATTGAATATTTAAATATGGCTCTGAATTAAATCATTTGGTTTATGCCCTTAAAGTCTTCCTTTTTTACTGAGTAGTTGAGATATAAGTAAGAACTTTACACTACTTTATATTAGAAATGGCAACAGCAGAGGATGAATGTCCCATAACAAGAAGATCGAGAAAAAGAAGAAGCTTAGATAGACTATGGTATCGGCATGGACTACAGTGGCGGACGTGTGAACATTTTCAGGACTTATGCAGATCCCAAATACACATCAGCAGGTACCAGAGGGTAAGACAAGTTGATTTTGCATAATATTGTGAAACAAAACGCCAGATAATATGTCTGCTAATGGGTGCCATGTTGTGGTCCTTATACACACACCATAGTAATACTTGTATCTCTGACTAGGGTAGCCGTAATGGGCCGACAATCCATCAAGCGGTGCGGCTTCAAAGTCGTACTAAAACATTTTGACAGATTTTTGAGTGTAATGTTCTTTATTTTCAATGGAACATTTAAAGTTTTGGTGTTGTTTACTGGCGTCATATCGCAGTCTACACGTATCTCTTATGTGTGACTACCATCTACTGGTCACACTTATCATTACACTATGTACCAAATAAAATTGTTTCGAGGTCGGTATGCACAACTAGAATTAATCCGTACATTAGGCGCACCGAAGGAAAAGAAAATACACTTTCAACCCACAGCACTCGCAGTGAGCAAACTCCACCACAAGATGGCGTCATAGCAGAGACAACAATACAGAATACATACAGATTTCCACTGTAAACAACCTCATCTTTTCTCCAAGTTTATACATCAGTAACTGACATTAAAATCACAGGGGGCGCTGGAGCCTATCCCAGCTGCACTCAGGCAGAAGGGAATTTATGACAATATAGATTTTAGGCCATATTGCCCATCCCTCGTAAAAAGTGGTCTTCTTTTCCTGTGAATAATGTTGTAAAGAGCAGTGTGTTTGTTTTCAGGACAATTCATATAATAACTTGTTATTTTAAATACATGTATACTTACTGAATGTCTCCTGTGACTGAGCAAATCTGGACATTTCTCAAGCATGTTTGTCATTTTGTGTCCTGCAGACGTCTGTGAAGAACAACTTCTGCCTGAAAAACAGGAGTGTAGCTTCAGGATGGTGAAGGAGGATCCATCAAAGAGGAAGACCAGGCGCCACAGACCCTCTGGTGTCTCCTTTTCCTCTTTGACACAGACCCTGCCCTGTAAAAAGGAAGAGGAAGACTCACTGAACCCCCACATTAAAGAGGAAGAGGAGGAACACAGCATCAGTCAGGAGGGAGATCATCTTGAAGGACAGGTGGAGTTCCCAGTGACTGGTGTCCCTGTGAAGAGTGAAGATGATGAGGTCAAAGGTGAAAGTGAGGAGAAGAGCAGCAGCTCAACACAACACATGACAACAGAAGCTGATGGAGACCACTGTGGAGGATCACAAGCAGACAAGCTCTTAGCTCCACTATCAGATAGTGAGGACACAACGTCACACTCTCCTGACACTGATGATGAAGACTCTAAAGATGATAAGACATGTCACACTGACAACACTCACTTCAAATGTTCTCACTGTGACAACACATTTAAGAACCATAGTGATCTGAATAGACACATGAGAAGACACACCGGAGAAAAACCTTTTATCTGTTCAATCTGTAGTAAAGGTTTTGTAGAAAGTTGCAAATTGAAAGTGCACATGAGAACACACACTGGTGAAAAAACTTTTTCTTGTTCAATGTGTGGCTTAACTTTTACAAGGAAGGAACATTTGAAAGTCCACATGAGAACACACACCGGAGAAAAACCTTATATCTGTTCAAAATGTGGTAAAGGTTTTACACAAAGTCAGAGTTTGAAAAAACACACAATATTACACACTGGAGAAAAACCTTTTATATGTTTAATCTGTAGTAAAAGTTTTGTACAAAGTCACAATTTGAAAGTACACATGAGAACACACACTGGTGAAAAACCTTTTTCTTGTACAATCTGTGGTAAAGGTTTTGCACAAAGTTCATGTTTGGAAAAACACAGAACAAGACACACTGGTGAAAAATCTTTTATTTGTTCAATCTGTAGTAAAGGTTTTGTAGAAAGTCAATATTTGAAAGTACACATGAGAACACACACTGGTGAACAACCTTTTTCCTGTTCGATCTGTGGTAAAGGTTTTACAGAAAGTCGCAGTTTGAAAAGACACACTAGAACGCACACTGGTGAAAAACCACATTCCTGTTCAATTTGCAACAAAAGCTTTTGTGACCGACATAACCTTGTAGCACACATGAGAACACACACTGGTGAAAAACCTTTTTCCTGTTCAACCTGTGGTAAAGGTTTTACACAAAGTCGTTGTTTGAAAAGACACACAAGAATGCACACTGGCGAAAAACCTTTTTCCTGTTCAGTCTGCGGTAAAGGTTTTACACAAAGTCAGAATTTGAAAAGACACACTAGAACACACACTGGTGAAAAATCACATTCCTGTTCAATCTGCAACATAAGCTTTTGTGACCGATCAAACCTTGTAGCACACATGAGAAGACACACGGGAGAGAAAGTGTTGAGTTGCAGTGTGTGTGGTGAAAGATTCTCCTATAAGTACCAGTGTGAGAAACACAAGTGTGCTGGTGAGAACAGCAGCAGCAAATAAAACTGCAGGATTTGAAATAAACTGTCAGGACTTTAAAGGGGAACATTATCAGCAGACCTATGTAAGCGTTAATATATACCTTGATGTTGCAGAAAAAAGACCATATATTTTTTTCACCGATTTCCGAACTCTAAATGGGTGAATTTTGGCGAATTAAACGCCTTTCTATTATTCGCTCTCGGAGCGATGACGTCACAACGTGACGTCACATCGGGAAGCAATCCGCCATTTTCTCAAACACCGAGTCAAATCAGCTCTGTTATTTTCCGTTTTTTCGACTGTTTTCCGTACCTTGGAGACATCATGCCTCGTCGGTGTGTTGTCGGAGGGTGTAACAACACGAACAGGGACGGATTCAAGTTGCACCAGTGGCCCAAAGATGCCAAAGTGGCAAGAAATTGGACGTTTGTTCCGCACACTTTACCGACGAAAGCTATGCTACGACAGAGATGGCAAGAATGTGTGGATATCCTGCGACACTCAAAGCAGATGCATTTCCAACTGGACTGGACAGATCAGCTTTCAGGAAAAGAGAGCGGATGAGGGTATGTCTACAGAATATATTAATTGATGAAAATTGGGCTGTCTGCACTCTCAAAGTGCATGTTGTTGCCAAATGTATTTCATATGCTGTAAACCTAGTTCATAGTTGTTAGTTTCCTTTAATGCCAAACAAACACATACCAATCGTTGGTTAGAAGGCGATCGCCCAATTCGTCCTCGCTTTCTCCCGTGTCGCTGGCTGTCGTGTCGTTTTCCTCGGTTTCGCTTGCATACGGTTCAAACCGATATGGCTCAATAGCTTCAGTTTCTTCTTCAATTTCGTTTTCGCTACCTGCCTCCACACTACAACCATCCGTTTCAATACATGCGTAATCTGTTGAATCGCTTAAGCCGCTGAAATCCGAGTCTGAATCCGAGCTAATGTCGCTATACCTTGCTGTTCTAACCGCCATGTTTGTTTGTGTTGGCATCACTATGTGACGTCACAGGAAAATGGACGGGTGTATATAACGATGGTTAAAATCAGGCACTTTGAAGCTTTTTTTTAGGGATATTGCGTGATGGGTAAAATTTTGAAAAAAACTTCGAAAAATAAAATAAGCCACTGGGAACTGATTTTTAATGGTTTTAACCATTCTGAAATTGTGATAATGTTCCCCTTTAATTTTGACTTTCTAACAACATCAGCACATATAACAGGTGTGACATTGTTGTTTGTGTAACAATCTTTTTAATATGCTTCTACATTTATAGATGAGATATTTTGTATTAGGGCTTTTGTCAGTCAAGTACATGCATTAATATGCAACTTTTATTAAAAATTGAACGCAACAATTTGACTGAAAAGGTGAGAGTAAACAGTGCAAGACATATTTTACATACAATAAACATTTTATGTGTATATATATTCATAATACAATTTAAGACTTATTCATAATAGTGTTTTTTACATGTGTTTGAAATATTGAAGTGTTAAATATTTTTATTTCTAATTGTTAATGATCCTGTCATGATCCGTGGCCCGGATCATGTTTTTGTTATTTTTTTTCTGGTTTTAGACTCCCTTAGTTCCTGTTGTTGTGCACCCTTCAGTTTGTTTAGTTACCATGGCTACTTATTATTTTCACCTGCCTCTTATTGATGTTCGGGATGCTCACCTGTTTCTCGAGCACTAATCAGAGGCATTATTTAAGCCTGCCTTTGCCAGTCAGTCAACCTGGCTTCTTTGTTTGCTTCATGCTCTCGTTACGTAAGTTTTGCTTGTCTCCTAGCCTATGCTATGTTTAGCTTCGAGTGCGATTGGCACGTGTTGCTTTCGACTTGTTTTTCTGTTCTTGGTGGTGCTTTGATTTTTTTCAAGAATAAATCATGCTCCTACCTGCATGTCCTTTTGGGAGTGGTCCGTTTGCATCCCGGGGGAACGAATCTTGCAGCAAGCTGCAACCCCGTCGTAACAGATCCCATAGATTAGCACCTTTTATATGATATACATATGTACTGGTTCACATCTGAAACATCTTCTGGACCACTTCAGGAAGCATATTATTATTTACTTTATACATCATTGGAACAGTTGACTTTTTTACCATTTTAAAATGTGTGACTTTATGAATTATTTGTTGGGTCTCTATAATCCATTTTATTAATTATCTTTATTACTCTCTTTTGTAATATGATGATTGTGTTGTGATTGTTTTATATGTATGTCCCCAGACCTTTATGCAATATAAAAGTGAGAGAAAATGGCTCAATTCTTTGTGGAAGGATGGTTTTGTTTTTACAAACTTACATTTGTGGATAAAATAAACAAAAATCCATTATTGTGTTTTAAACATTTTGTACGTTTTTTTTTTCCTTTTTAACATCCCCAAAACATTATTAATTTCAGAAAAAAAGTTTGGAGTGTCAGACAAAAGTCAATATTGTACATCATCTTCAAAAGACATGCACCTGGGGATAGGTTGATTGGCAACACTAAATTGACCCTAGTGTGTGAATGTTGTCCGTCTATATGTGTTGGCCCTGCGATGAGGTGGCGACTTGTCCAGGGTGTACCCCGCCTTCCGCCCGATTGTAGCTGAGGTAGGCTCCAGCGCCCCCCGCGACCTCGAAGGGAATACGCGGTAGAAAATGGATGGATGGATCCCACAGAGATTTACTTTGCATACATTCATAAAATAAACTGTTTATTTTGTTTCCCTATCACAGAAAGAACAAGTTTTGTCTTCAATTGCAAAACAACATCCTAAAATAATTTTAAGTTGTCACTTCTGTTTTTTGTTTGTTTGTTTTTTTCATGAACGTCTTTGTCTTTGGAAGAATGAAAACTTTCAAGTTATTTGTATTTTTTGTTTGTTTTGTTTTAGAGAAAATACAGAAAATAAGAAACAGTAAATAATTGTCTAATTTCAGAGTTTCAAATTTGTAATATTGTCTCCATCCACCAAAAGCCCAGAAAGTTTAAAGGGGAACATTATCACCAGACCTATGTAAGCGTCAATATATACCTTGATGTTGCAGAAAAAAGACCATATATTTTTTTAACCGATTTCCGAACTCTAAATGGGTGAATTTTGGTGAATTAAACGCCTTTCTATTATTCGTTCTCGGAGCGATGACGGGAAGCAATCCGCCATTTTCTCAAACACCGAGTCAAATCAGCTCTGTTATTTTCCGTTTTTTCGACTGTTTTCCGCACCTTGGAGACATCATGCCTCGTCGGTGTGTTGTCGGAGGGTGTAACAACACGAACAGGGACGGATTCAAGTTGCACCAGTGGCCCAAAGATGCCAAAGTGGCAAGAAATTGGACGTTTGTTCCGCACACTTTACCGACGAAAGCTATGCTACGACAGAGATGGCAAGAATGTGTGGATATCCTGCGACACTCAAAGCAGATGCATTTCCAACCATAAAGTCAAAGAAATCTGCCGCCAGACCCCCATTGAATCTGCCGGAGTGTGTGAGCAATTCAGGGACAAAGGACCTCGGTAGCACGGCAAGCAATGGCGGCAGTTTGTTCCCGCAGACGAGCGAGCTAAACCCCTTGGATGTCTTGGCTCACACCGTCCCTTATGCCACCGAAGATGATCAAGAGAAGAATATCGACCCTAGCTTCCCTGGCCTGCTGACATCAACTCCAAAACTGGACAGATCAGCTTTCAGGAAAAGAGCGCGGATGAGGGTATGTCTACAGAATATATTAATTGATGAAAATTGGGCTGTCTACACTCTCAAAGTGCATGTTGTTGCCAAATGTATTTCATATGCTGTAAACCTAGTTCATAGTTGTTAGTTTCCTTTAATGCCAAACAAACACATACCAATCGTTGGTTAGAAGGCGATCGCCGAATTCGTCCTCGCTTTCTCCCGTGTCGCTGGCTGTCGTGTCGTTTTTGTCGGTTTCGCTTGCATACGGTTCAAACCGATATGGCTCAACAGCTTCAGTTTCTTCTTCAATTTCGTTTTCGCTACCTGCCTCCACACTACAACCATCCGTTTCAATACATGCGTAATCTGTTGAATCGCTTAAGCCGCTGAAATCCGAGTCTGAATCCGAGCTAATGTCGCTATAGCTTGCTGTTCTATGCGCCATGTTTGTTTGTATTGGCATCACTATGTGACGTCACAGGAAAATGGACGGGTGTATATAACGATGGTTAAAATCAGGCACTTTGAAGCTTTTTTTAGGGATATTGCGTGATGGGTAAAATTTTGAAAAAAACTTCGAAAAATAAAATAAGCCACTGGGAACTGATTTTTAATGGTTTTAACCCTTCTGAAATTGTGATAATGTTCCCCTTTAAGTTCTGAAAAAGATGATATGCTATATTTAGAATACTTTGAACGAAAACCTTTATATATATTTTTTAATATTTTCGTCTGTTACAGGTCGTACTTAATGAAATCTTCAAATATTAAAATACTTTTATCACTCAATAAGTGCATCAGCGACCAAATGTCTTTTTCAAACCATTAGGGTTGCCAACACCCAGACTTTGAAATAAGGGACATCTCGCGGGCGGTCCGAACATTTTTGGTGTCACTTATAAAATTTGAGTGTCCCCTATTTCAGTCCGGGCCTGAAAAAATGCTTAGAAAATGCTTTGAAAATGCTTAGAAAAATGAACTTTACACCTCCACTAGACCACTGTTGCACTTACTGTAAGTCCTATTCATACTATAATGCCTGACACTCCACACTTGTTTTCTGAAATTGATAATGTTTTGGGGATGTTAAAAAAGAAAAAAAACGTACAAAATGTTTAAAACGCAATAATGGAATTTTTTATTTTATCCACAAATGTAAGTTTGTAAAAACAAAAACATCCTTCCACAAACAATTCAGTTATTTTCTCTCACTTTTATATTGCATAAAGGTCTGGGGACATACATATAAAACAATCACAACACAATCATCATATTACAAAAGAGAGTAATAAAGATAATTAATCAAATGGATTATAGAGACTCAACAAAAGATTCATAAAGTTACACATTTTTAAAATTGTATAAAAGACAACTGTTCAAATGATGTATAAAGTAAATAATAATATGCTTCCTGAAGTGGTCCAGAAGATGTTTCAGATGTGAACCAGTACATATGTATATCATATAAAGGGGCTAATCTATGGGATCATTAACAATTACAAATAAAAATGGTCACACTTCAATATTTCAAGCACCTATAAAAACACTATTATGAATAAGTCTAAAATTGTATGATGAATATGTATACACATAAAATGTTTATTGTATGTAAAATGTCTTGTACTGTTTACTCTCACCTTTTCAGTCAAATTGTTTTGTTCAATTTTTAATAAAAGTACACAATGTTGCATATTAATGCATGTACTTGACTGAAAAAAGCACTAATATAAAATATCTAATCTATAAATGTAGAAGCATATCAAAAAGATTGTTACACAAACAACAATGTCACACATGTTATATGTGCTGATGTTGTTAGAAAGTCCAAATTAAAGTCTTGACAGTTTATTTCAAATCCTGCAGTTTCATTTGCTGCTGCTGTTCTCACCAGCACACTTGTGTTTCTTACACTGGTACTTAGAAGACAATCTTTCACCACACACACTGCAACTCAACACTTTCTCTCCTGTGTGTCTTTTCATGTGTCTTATGAGGTTTGATCGTTCACAAAATCTTTTGTTGCAGATTGAACACGAGTGTGATTTTTCACCAGTGTGTGTTCTCATGTGTCTTTTCACATTCTGACTTTCTGTAAAACCTTTACCACAGATTGAACAGGAAAAAGCTTTTTCACCAGTGTGCGTTCTCATGTGTACTTTTACAGACTGTCGACGAACAAAATCTTCACCACAAATTGAACAGGAAAAAGGTTTTTCTCCACTGTGTATTGTCATGTGTTCTTTCAAACTCTGACTGTGTGTAAAACCTTTACCACAGGTTGAACAGGAAAAAGGTTTTTCCCCAGTGTGTGTTCTCATGTGTGCTTTCAAATTTTGACTTTGTGCAAAACCTTTACTACAGAGTGAACAGGTAAAAGGTTTTTCTCCTGTGTGTGTTCTCATGTGTGTTTTCAAATGTTCACCTTGGACAAAACTTGAATTACACACAGAACACTTAAAACGGTTTCCCCCAGTGTGTCTTTTCAGGTGTTTTTTCAAATCTCGACTTCGTGCATACCTTGAATCACACAAAGAACACGGAAAAGGTTTTTCTCCTTCGTGTGTTCTTGTGTGATCTTTCATATTGTCCTTCCTTGTAAAGGATAAGCCACAGATTGAACAAGAAAAAGGTTTATCTCCAGTGTGTCTTCTCATGTGTCTTTTCAGATGACTATGGTTCTTAAATGTGTTGTCGCAGTGAGAACATTTGAAGTGAGTGTTGTCAGTGTGACATGTCTTATCATCTTTAGAGTCTTCATCATCAGTGTCAGGAGAGTGTGACGTTGTGTCCTCACTATCTGATAGTGGAGCTAAGAGCTTGTCTGCTTGTGATCCTCCACAGTGGTCTCCATCAGCTTCTGTTGTCATGTGTTGTGTTGAGCTGCTGCTTGGAGGCTCCGCCTCTCTCTTCTCCTCACTTTCACCTTTGACCTCATCATCTTCACCCTTGACCTCATCATCTTCACTCTTCACAGGGACACCAGTCACTGGGAACTCCACCAGTCCTTCAATAGGCTCTCCCTCCTGACTGATGCTGTGTTCCTCCTCTTCCTCTTTAATGTGGGGCGTCAGTGAGTCTTCCTCTTCCTTTTTACAGGGCAGGGTCTGTGTCAAAGAGGAAAAGGAGACACCAGAGGGTCTGTGGCGCCTGGTCTTCCTCTTTGATGGATCCTCCTTCACCATCCTGAAGCTACTCTCCTGTTTTTCAGGCAGAAGTTGTTCTTCACAGACGTCTGCAGGACACAAAATGACAAACATGCTTGAGAAATGTCCAGATTCAGTCAGTAAGTTCACATGTATTTAAAATAACAAGTTATTATATGAATTGTCCTGAAAACAAACACACTGCTCTTTACAACATTATTCACAGGAAAATGAGACCACTTTTTACGAGGGGTGGGCAATATGGCCTAAAATCTATATTGCGATAAATTCCCTGCTGCCTGAGTGCGGCTGGGATAGGCTCCAGCGCCCCCTGTGATTTTAATGTCATTTACTGATGTACAAATTTGGAGAAAAGATGAGGTTGTTTACAGTGTAAATCTGTATTCTGTATTGTTGTCTCTGCTATGACGCCATCTTGTGGTCGAGTTCTCTCACTGCGAGTGCTGTGGGTTGAAAGTGTATTTCCTTTAGCTTCGTGCCTTGAACCCAAAGTAAGGTTTCGTCATTGATCTCACCAAGCAACGTTTGTAAGTGTAACCGGGGATTTCCACTGGATGTGAAACGGCGGCGCCACGGCGACAGACTCGTTCCTATTTTGTTTTCAAGTCAATGTGTCAGTTTCCACCGCCTGGCTTCTATATTTAGTCGTCGACACAACAAGGCGGTTCAATTGAGCTAAAATCTGCTCGTGTGGGGAATAAATTATTATCTAGTTTAATTTCAAAGTAAAATATTCTGTTCAAGGCGGGTGGTATTCTACACTTTGAAGAGTCCTAATGCAGTGGTCCCCAACCACCGGTACCGGGCCGCACAAGAAATTAAAAAATAAATAAATAAATACTTTTTTTTTTTAATTGTTTTTTATTAAATCAACATAAAAAACACAAGATACACTTACAAATAGTGCACCAACCCAAAAAAAGCTCCCTCCCCCATTTACACTCATTCGCACAAAAGGGTTGTTTCTTTCTGTTATTAATATTTCTGGTTCCTACATTATATATAAATATAGATCAATACAGTCTACAGGGATACAGTCCATAAGCACACATGATTGTATTTTTTTATGACAAAAAAAACATACCCCCCACCCCACAGTCCGTGGGTCAAAATTTCAAGCTTTGACCACACACAGTTACAAAAAGGTTGAGGACCACTGTCCTAATGGACATGAAGTCAACTTGTCAAAAGGTTTTCAGACCTAATTTCACCTCCTTGACACAAATGGAACGAAAACATGCTGATTCTAAAAGGCCCAAAATTAAAGAATCATATAACAGGCATATCCCAGGCAGTTATATAGGGGCCTGTACTTCAGCGTTGTATTAAAATGACTAGTTCCATCTCCAACATGAAAGTGAGTGTCGCCAACACTACTGCATACAGGAAAACGTGTGGAGGAGAATTGCAAGTAGCCGAAACAAAGATTGTGAATGACTGACAAGAGGCTCACTTTGTTCATGTAAGTGTACTGTGGAATTAACATGCTCAGGTGCTGAGAGCGATGCACAGAGTGAGACCTCTTAGTCCAGTTTAAAATCCAGAGACCAAGAAGGAAACACACCGACATAGCAATGTATTGATGACGGCAAGAATTAAGTTATTAGGTTTATTTTCATTTATATCGGTTCCGGCCTAGGATTGCATGAATATTTTAATGCCTATGGACATAATATTTAATGCTTCTTAATACCATTTAAGGCCTTAATTTAGGAAAAGTCCATTAAATGACTTTTAATTATTTTTAATGATCCACAGAAACCCTGCTAAAGCTCTTAAATTTAAAGTATCAAACAACAAAACAAGTGATTATTACATTTTAACAAAACAGAAGAATAAGTGATTATTACATTTTAACAGAAGTGTAGATAGAAACACGTTACATTAGAAAGTTCCTAAATAAAAATATTGGAATTATTGAGACATTTCTTGGATGTATTTTTATGAGATTTTAATAGAATACATTCTAAGGCCAGCGTGGCTCGGTTGGTAGAACGGCCCTGCCAGCAACTCGACGGTTCCAGGTTTGATCCTAGTCACTGCCGTTGTGTCGTGGAGCAAGGTATTTTACCCACCTGCTCCCAGTGCCACCCACACTGGTTTAAATGTAACTTAGATAATGGGTTTCACTATGAAAAGCGCTCTGAGTCACTAGAGAAAAGAGCTGAAAAAATATACTTCACTTCACTTAAAAGGAAACCGCACTTGTTTTTAATTTTGCCTATCAAGAACACGTTTTTTATGCATTCTAGAAAATAAATTCGATCAAAAGTCTGCTTACAATAGAGGCTATTAGAGTCTCATTATTCTGCCTACAAAGAACTTAAAAAACATCCAAACACCTCCATTAAGTTGATATGTACATGCAGTAGGTATATATTGGTAGGTTGGTAATGCATGGCATCCTGCCAGCTGCTATGCTGACAGTTATTTTAGTACCTGTCATTAAAGACAAGGCTGGTGAGGTAGGGACTATGGACAATTATCAACCTATCGCCCGAGCCAGCATGCTATCTTAAGTGCTGGAAAGTGTGATAATATACAGAGTTGGGGATCTTATTTGCACCGCAGACAACCAATTTGGCTTTAAGAGCAAGTACAGCACTGACTTGTGTGTTTATGCTTTACAAGAAGCAGTAGAAAAATACAGAGCGCAGAGCCCTACAATGTTGGTAGGGTTTATTGATGCATCTAAGGCCTTTGACAGAGTCAACCATCTCAAACTCTTCACCAATCTGAAGCATAGGGGTGTTCTGGGTATATTCTGGCATATTGGTACGACAGGCAGACGATGCAGGTAAAATGAGGGGAGTAGTTTATCCTCTCCCTTTAGAGTTGGCAATGGGGTACGGCAGGGTGGGCTTCTATCACCAGGCCTATTTAGCCTGTCTATGGATGACCTGTCAAGGCAGTGGGAGAATGCAGAACAGGATGCATCATGGGAAACACCTTAATCAACCACTTTATGTACGCTGATGATTTGGCCATTATATCTCCCAGTAGTGCAGGGTTCCACCAGCTTCTTAACATATGCTCAGACTATGGAGTCAAGTTTGACATCAAGTATAATGCCACAAAGAGTATGGTAATGATATGTAGGACCAAGGAGGATCAACATCTTAATTTCCCAGGTTTCTATTTGTCTGGTCAAACCCTGTCTGTGTGCAACAATGTCAAATACTTAGACCACATCATCAATGACAAGATGGAGGATGATGCTGACATGCTTAGACTGCTGTATGTCCAAGCCAATATGCTGGTGAGAAAATGTCATTACTGCTCTGATGAAGCGAAGGTGTACTTGTTTAGAGCTTACTGCACCCCTATGTACACAGCACCCCTCTGGGTGAGGTTCAAGAAAGAGAGCTTGCACAAGCTCCAGGTTGCATATAATGACTGTCTCAGAATCCTGCTCAGAAAGGCCAGGGGTAGTAGTGCCAGCAAGCTTTTTTGTGATTTAGTTAGTTAAAGTACCAATGATTGTCCCACACACACTAGGTCAAACAAAATGTGTCCTCTGCATTTGACCCATCCCCTTGTTCACACCCTGGGAGGTGAGGGGAGCAGTGGGCAGCCGCAGTGCCGTGCCCGGGAATCATTTTGGTGATTTAACCCCCAATTCCAACCCAGGGAGGTAATGGGTCCCATTTTTATAGTCTTTGGTATGACTCGGCCGGGGTTTGAACTCACAACCTACCGATCTCAGGGCGGACAGTCTAACCACTAGGCCACTGAGTAGGGATAAACACCTTCCACGCCACCCTGAGAAAACCGATGTTTAAGTTTATATGTAGACTGCAGGGGCCCCCGAGAATGGTTTTATTATACAGATAACCAATCCTAGGTGTAGTTCTGTTAGGTACCAATCCTATATATGGAAACACTGGCATTTGTGCCTCACAATACAAAGGTCCTGAGTAGTCCTGAGTTCAATCCTGGGCTCGGGATTTTTCTGTGTGGAGTTTGCATGTTCTCCCCGTGACTGTGTGGGTTCCCTCCGGGTACTCCGGCTTCCTCCCACCTCCAAAGACATGCACCTGGGGATAGGTTGATTGGCAATACGAAATCTATCTGTGTTGGCCCTGTGATGAGGTGGCGACTTGTCCAGGGTCTACCCCGCCTACCGCCCAAATGCAGCTGAGATAGGCTCCAGCACCCCCCCCCCCCCCCCCCCCGCCCCCCGCGACCCCGAAAGGGACAAGCGGTAGAAAATGGATGGATGTTATCTGTGCCTTTTACTGAATGTGGAGAAGCATTTTAAAGTGTATTTGTATTTCTGCTTATATTTATTTATTATATATATATATATATATATATATTTTTGTTTTTACTGAATATGCACAAGCATCGATTTAAGTTTATTCTACAAATGGACTGTGTTAGGTAACTCATTTTTACGGGTTGATAAATTCGACTGAACAACGACAACCACGCGGTTGCAAGTACCAGACGTATATATGTACATCATCCTCACAAGACAACCAAACTTCTTATACACAATATATTTAAGAATAGTGTTACTTATGTAACCTATTTTTATGGGCTTTCCTCTTGGTGATGTTAAGTTCCTGTTATACGCTGTCATACAGCATATGCCTTGAGCTCTTATTTTGAAGGCGCTAAGAGCGGAAGTGATGTCACGTTGTTGAAGTGGAGCGAAGGTTTTGAAAAGAAGGTAAATAAAGGGTCCTCGTGTAAACTGGAGATTCCGTGTTTATTATTTCGTAGTTTCATACCGTATAGGCGACATATATAAACCCTCGGTTACATATTAGTGGCAGCGGTGGGATCAAGGTCCCGCAAAAGAAAGACTCTAATTACGGTAAAGTTAGGAGAGTCGGTTAGCTTCATCTCAGTTAGCCGCAGCTAGCAACGGCGGAGCGTCGTCTTGTCAGAAAGCACGAAGACTTATTTCATCTTACTGCTGCTATGTGGAATAAAGGCGAGGACCCGCTACAGGGAACAACGTGACCTCACTTCCGCTCTTAGCGCCTTCAAAATAAGAGCTCAAGGCATATACTGTATGACAGCGTATAACAGGAACTTAACATCACCAAGAGGAAAGCCCATAAAAATAGGTTACACTAATGAAATATAAAGTTAGTAAAGATGTGAGAGTAAGAAGTCAACAAACCTGTTCTGTGTAACACAACTTGATGATGTTTCTTATAATAAACATCCAGTAGTTGATGTTGTGGCTCCTTCTCCTCTTTTGTTGGACAAAGTTCCTCCTCATACTTTGCTATCGTTCTTTCGCACATTTTCACACAATCACAACACTTTACACTCACATTAGTTCCCTACTTAGCGATGTTTAAATAACTTCCGCGTCTCTTTGTTAGCAGCTAACAAGCTAAGCTAACTAGCCAGCTAAGCTAGCTGCAAGCTACCTTAAGTGAAGCTATCAAACAGGAGAAGTGTCAAAGTGCGCTCAGACTAATGTATCCTGCTACAAACAATTATTAACCGTGTGTACTCTATTAAACAACATATATGTAAGAATACAGAAATATAATGCCCGCCTTTAGGCCTTCTCCGTCAGACGCCATCTTGATTTATCACCCGATCGGTCCACGCATGCGCGTATCCTACGTCACTTCCGTCAACTTGTTTTGCCACAGTTACTTACCATGGTTCTTTTGTGTCATCTGTATTTCAATAACAATGTCATAATAAACCATTACATACTAAACAAACGTTATTAAAAATACGGTATTCATTATGAAACCTCACAGATCTGTACACAAACCTGAAAGATGTGTCCAGCAGCCTTAAATGGAAAATACATCAATTTTTTCATTATTTTATAATAAGTTATTTATTTCAGAATTCTGAAAATGTACAATGATTTTTTTGTTAAGTTGCAGTAAGTGCTTCGTTTAAAAAAAAATCCATCCATCCATCCATTTCCTACCGCTTATTCCCTTTGGGGTCGCGGGGGGCGCTGGAGCCTATCTCAGCTACAATCGGGCGGAAGGCGGGGTACACCCTGGACAAGTCGCCACCTCATCGCAGGGCCAACACAGATAGACAGACAACATTCACACTCACATCCACACACTAGGGCCAATTTAGTGTTGCCAATCAACTTATCCCCAGGTGCATATCAACATTTAAAAAATAAATTATGCGATGGGAGTTAGTGGCGCCCCCGTGAGTTCACGTAGTTGAAATCTGTATTATATTATTATTATATATTACATACTTGCCAACCCTCCCGGATTTTCCGGGAGACTCCCGAAATTCAGCGCCTCTCCCGAAAACCTCCCGGGACAAATTTTCTCCCGAAAAACTCCCGAAATTCAGGCGGACCTGAGTGACGTGTTGACAACACACAACAACAGTGTCTACCGTAAAGCAGTTCGTCTGCCATAAACAGCAATGTTGTGACACTCTTAAACAGGACAATACTGCCATCTACTGTACATGCATATGTGACCCACCCATAATGTGTCACATTTTTATGTTGATTTATTTATTTTATTTTGTGGTTTGAATTCGTTTTTGGAGCTGTCATTACACATTTATCAGTACTCACATTGGTCAGTAGGGGGCAGTAGGGCGTTTCTTCCCAATTGAATGTTATCGCCTGCAGACCGGAAGTGTCTTGTCATTCTGATGAGCGCGACCAGTCTGTGAACAATTGAAACGTCCTGTGTGCTTTTTTCCTCCTGTATAACAGGTTAGTTTGACTCACTGAATAATATCCATGTGATCTTTATAAGTTTAAGTACACATTCTGATGGTGGAGCCTAACTCTAAAGTGTTTGTGAGTTGTAGTTTGTAAATGAACACTGAAATTCAAGTATTTATTTTATTTTTATATATATATATATATATATATATATATATATATAGCTAGAATTCACTGAAAGTCAAGTATTTCTTATATATATATATATCTTAACCACGCCCCCAACCACGCCCCCCGTCCCACCCCCGACCACGCCCCCGCCCCACCCCCCACCTCCCGAAATCGGAGGTCTCAAGGTTGGCAAGTATGATATATTATGTTCTATTGTTTCTCTCCTGGTACTGCGGCTTCTTCCCACCACCACAGACATGCACCTGGGGATAGGTTGATTGGTAACACTAAAGGATCCCGAGTGTGTGAATGTTGTCTGTGTTGGCTCTGTGATGAGGTGGCATTCCACCCGAGTGCAGCTGGGATAGGCTCCAGCCCCACTGCGACGGGACAATTGGTAGAAAACGGATGCATGGATGTTTTATATATATATATATATCCATCCATCCATCCATTTACTACCGCTTATTCCCTTAGGGGTCGCGGGGGGCGCTGGAGCCTATCTCAGCTACAATCGGGCGGAAGGCGGGGTACACCCTAGACAAGTCGCCACCATATATATATATATATATATATATATATATATATATATATATATATATATATATATATATATATATATATATATCCATACGCCCTGCGATGAGGTGGCGACTTGTCTAGGGTGTACACCACCTTCCGCCCGATTGTAGCTGAGATAGGCTCCAGCGCCCCCCGCGACCCTGAAGGGAATAAGCTGCCCATATATATGTTGTATCATATTACATTATATTTTCTTTATTTTACGTACCAAGTATTACTAAATTAAATGTGTCAAATAATATATTATACTATTTATACTGCAATTAAGTGCCAAATATATATATATATATATATATACTTGCCAACCTTAAGACCTCCGATTTCGGGAGGTGGTCGGACGGGGGCGTGGTTGGGGGCGTGGCTAAAATGGGAGGAGTATATTTACAGCTAGAATTCACCAAGTCAAGTATTTCATATATATATATATATATATATATATATATATATATATATATATATATATATATATATATATATATATATATATATAAGAAATACTTGACGTTCAGTGAATTCTAGCCATATATATATATATTTTTTCTTTCTTTTAAAAAAAATTATATATATATATATATATATATATATATATATATATATATATATATATATATATATATGTATATATATATATATATATATATATATATATATATATATATATATATATATATATATATAAATAAAATAAATACTTGAATTTCAGTGTTCATTTATTTATTTATTTTTGGGTTATGACCGAAAGGACAAGATCACGGGTACAAGCGGCCGAAATGAGTTTCCTCCGCCGGGTGGCGGGGCTCTCCCTTAGAGATAGGGTGAGAAGCTCTGTCATCCGGGAGGAGCTCAAAGTAAAGCCACTGCTCCTCCACATCGAGAGGAGCCAGATGAGGTGGTTTGGGCATCTGGTCAGGATGCCACCCGAACGCCTCCCTCGGGAGGTGTTTAGGGCACGTCCGACCGGTAGGAGGCCACGGGGAAGACCCAGGACACGTTGGGCAGACTATGTCTCCCGGCTGGCCTGGGAACGCCTCGGGATCCCCCGGGAGGAGCTGGACGAAGTGGCTGGGGAGAGGGAAGTCTGGGCTTCCCTGCTTAGGCTGCTGCCCCCGCGACCCGACCTCGGATAAGCGGAAGAAGATGGATGGATGGATGGATGGATTTATTTACACATATACACACACATAACACTCATCTACTCATTGTTGAAATAAGGGTTGAATTGTCCATCCTTGTTCTATTCTCTGTCACTATTTTTCGAACCACGCTGAACACCCTCTCTGATGAGTGCTTTCATCAAATGCACTAGATGGCAGTATTGTCCTGTTTAAGAGTGTCACAACATTGCTGTTTACGGCAGACGAACTGCTTTACGGTATACAAAAAAGTGACTGCTGTTGTTGTGTGTTGTTGCCACGCTGGGAGGACGTTAATGAAACTGCCTAACAATAAACCCACATAAGAAACCAAGAACTCGCCCTCCATCATTCTATAGTTATAACGTGATTGGGCAGGTATGGTGTGAGAGTGTGTGTGTGTGTGTGTGTGTGTGTGTGTGTGTGTGTGTGTGTGTGTGTATGTGTGTGTCTGTGTGTGTGGTCTAAACAAATGGAGAAAAGAGGAAAAATTACAATCCAATTATATACTCATTAATATGCAGCAATATAAATGTATATGCATACATAATATAATATAAAGGTGTGCATAACAACAACATATATACTGCATTTAACTATGCATGAACTTCAAACAAGTGTCTAAGCTTCAGAGCCATACATGGCGATTATGTGGTCTCTGTCGCCATCTAAAGGCCAAACTCCGCCATCGCAGTTGCAATGACGTTAAATAAACTACTGGTGAATGTAAACGCCGTCAACGAGACTAATTATCTCTCAGTTGACCCCAAAACAACTGAGCTTAGCATACGATGCACCAAACATGTGCAGAAGTAGCAAGGCACGACATTCACAGTATGTGACAAAACTTACATTTAGTCGTCAACGCACACAAGACTGGCTGCCACCATGGATTTTATTTGCGCTTTACCTTCTCCCCCTTGGTTCTATTTTTAGGAAGTACAGTATTGCATTTCATTTTTATGCCGATGATTGCCAGATTTATTTTCCCATGGCACAAAATAACACGGTTCAACGTCTTATTGACTGCCTGCACGACATCAAAGTCTGGCTTTCAGCTAACTTCCTGAGCCTAAATGAAGATAAAACAGAAGTTATGTTGTTCGGTCCAAGTCGCTCTCCCTCCCCCAACGTGGACCTCGGCACTCTGACCCCGTATCTCAGCGACTCTGTCACAAACCTGGGGGTAAAGTTTGACTCAGATTTTAAATTCGAAAAACAAATCAGCAGCGTCGTTCAAAAAAGCTTTTATCAATTACGCCAATAGCTTCTATCAAGACATGATCTTGAGAAATTAATCCACGCTTTTATCTCGACTCGTCTTGATTATTGTAATGCCCTGTATGTAGGCATTAGCCAGGCCTCCCTCGCCCGCCTGCAGCTCGTGCAGAACTCTGCTGCTCGTCTGCTAACACAGACCCGCAGACGTGAGCACATCACCCCTATTTTAGCGTCCCTTCACTGGCTCCCTGTGCGTTACCGAATACATTTTAAACTCCTTTTATTTGTTTTTAAATGTCTAAACAACCTCGCGCCAACCTATCTCTCCGACCTCCTTCAGCCTTACTGCCCCACCCGATCCTTAAGATCAGCCGATCAGCTGCTGTTGACGGTCCCTGACACAAGGCTGAAGCTTAGAGGTGACAGAGCTTTCGCCGTTGCTGCTCCCAAGCTCTGGAACGACCTACCCCTGAGTGTTAGACAAGCCTCATCTCTTCCTGTTTTTAAATCTCTCTTAAAAACATACTTTTATTCCATGGCTTTTAACACTGAGTGATATCCATCCTGCAATGGCGCCCCATAATACACCTGCCGTGATCCTGTTTTTATGTTTTTATGTTTTTATTAATTCTATTTTAATTATTTATTTTTTATCGTGTTCTGTTTGTGTTGTGTTGTGTTTGCTCGGTACTCGTTTTATCTTTTAACCTGCTCATTGTACAGCACTTTGGCTACCCCTGTGGTAAATTTTAAATGTGCTCTATAAATAAAGTTGATTTGATTTGATTTGATTTGATTGAAACCGGCTATTCTGACAATGACGTCACAGATTGACCTATCAATTTAAAGACACAGGAACTGGTTAACGGCACACAATAGGCTTTCGTACACACACACATATATGTAAACATTAAGTATACGTGTGTAAATGTGTATGTATATATAATTTTATACGAATACAATATGTATGACTATATTTATTATACAAATATTTTGGTGTTAAATATTTTCGTTATTATTATATATCAGTCTGTCTTGATATGCAAACAAACAACAACGTTCCTTTGACTCTCCTGCGCATGACACATCTCGCGAGAGCAGAGTGGTACCGTCAAGTGTGCGAACTGTCGTGAAAGCACATCGACGCAGAAAGAAATAAGCAGTGTCATTATTTGTCCTCCAGTTTGGAAATATTAATGTCATATAAAATACATATTTAATTATTCATTCAAGGATAAAATCGTCTCGGTGCGCGAGAAGCACTTTGCTGCTTCTCCTGCTCGTTTATTGTTAGTTAGCTTAGCTCGCTAGTTAGCTTAGCTTGTTAGCTGCTAACAGAAGTTATCAACACATCGCTAAGTAGAGATCAAGTGTGAGAGTAAAGTGTTGTGATTGTGTGAAAATGTCTACATTACACATGTTGAGAGCGTTGGTGGATCAGCGACTAACTGCTGCCGCTGAAGAAATATTTGCAGTGTTAGAAAGAACGATAGCGGAATACGAGGCGGAACTTGCTAGAACAAAAGAGGAGAACAATCGACTACTGGACGCTGTTTTCAAGAAACATCAAGTTGTGTTACACGGCACAGGTTTGTTTACTTCTTACTCTCACATATTTACTAACTCTCTATTTGATTATTAACAAGAACGTGACATGTTTAATAAATCATCTAAGCACAGTGGCCACAAGCATTAAAGTGTCTTGTTTGCAACTTGCTTAAAGTAAAAACTAAAATAAATGACGAGCTTGTTAGTATTGGTGGTTTATTAGAACACACACACAGCTTGCTTAGGCGGTCCATCGTAGTCGAAGATGACGTAGCTTCCATTTTGTTGCTCTGGTCGGTGGCTATCGTTGCTGGCGACGATGCCACTCCATATGACTATGAAGTCCGATCCTGGAACCACACGTCCTGCCACAGTGGGGACATGTCAGGCCTGGATCAGGGGGCTGGGATGGTTCTGGAACTGCAGGGTGGTTTCTTCGCCTCCGCTGATCCCTCCGGTGTTGGTTCCGACACTCCTCCAGATACATGACCCCGTCATGGCACAGCGAACACCACAGCGATCGATTGGCTGCAGCTGTCTCAAGTTTGTGGGGTTTGATGTTGCACCTCTTCAATATCCCTTTCAGTTGGTCTTTGTACCGCAGCTTTTGTCCTCCGGGATTTCTGCTGGCTGAAAGGAGCTGACCATAAAGCATCTGACGAGGCAATCGGTGTCCTGGCATCCGGATGGTGTGACCAACCCACCGGAGTTGTCGCTGTGCCAGGGAGGCCTCTATGCTTGTGGACTCAGTGCGCTGCAAGATGTCCGTATGAGGAACTCGGTCCTGCCATGTGATGCCAAGAATACGTTGGAGGCATCTGATCTTAAAGGGGAACATTATCACCAGACCTATGTAAGCGTCAATATATACCTTGATGTTGCAGAAAAAAGACCATATATTTTTTAAACCGATTTCCGAACTCTAAATGGGCGAATTTTGGCGAATTAAACGCCTTTCTAGTATTCGCTCTCGGAGCGTTGTGACGTCACATCGGGAAGCAATCCGCCATTTTCTCAAACACCGAGTCAAATCAGCTCTGTTATTTTCCGTTTTTTCGACTGTTTTCCGTACCTTGGAGACATCATGCCTCGTCGGTGTGTTGTCGGAGGGTGTAACAACACGAACAGGGACGGATTCAAGTTGCACCAGTGGCCCAAAGATGCGAAAGTGGCAAGAAACTGGACGTTTGTTCCGCACACTTTACCGACGAAAGCTATGCTACGACAGAGATGGCAAGAATGTGTGGATATCCTGCGACACTCAAAGCAGATGCATTTCCAACCATAAAGTCAAAGAAATCTGCCGCCAGACCCCCATTGAATCTGCCGGAGTGTGTGAGCAATTCAGGGACAAAGGACCTCGGTAGCATGGCAAGAAATGGCGGCAGTTTGTTCCCGCAGACGAGCGAGCTAAACCCCCTGGATGTCTTGGCTCACACCGTCCCTTATGCCACCGAAGATGATCAAGAGAAGAATATCGACCCTAGCTTCCCTGGCCTGCTGACATCAACTCCAAAACTGGACAGATCAGTTTTCAGGAAAAGAGCGCGGATGAGGGTATGTCACAATTTCAGAAGGGTTAAAACCATTAAAAATCAGTTCCCAGTGGCTTATTTTATTTTTCGAAGTTTTTTTCAAAATTTTACACATCACGCAATATCCCTAAAAAAAAGCTTCAAAGTGCCTGATTTTAACCATCGTTATATACACCCGTCCATTTTCCTGTGACGTCACATAGTGATGCCAACACAAACAAACATGGCGCATAGAACAGCAAGCTATAGCGACATTAGCTCGGATTCAGACTCGGATTTCAGCGGCTTAAGCGATTCTACAGATTACGCATGTATTGACACGGATGGTTGTAGTGTGGAGGCAGGTAGCGAAAACGAAATTGAAGAAGAAACTGAAGCTATTGAGCCATATCGGTTTGAACCGTATGCAAGCGAAACCGACGAAAACGACACGACAGCCAGCGACACGGGAGAAAGCGAGGGCGAATTCGGCGATCGCCTTCTAACCAACGATTGGTATGTGTTTGTTTGGCATTAAAGGAAACTAACAACTATGAACTAGGTTTACAACATATGAAATACATTTGGCAACAACATGCACTTTGAGAGTGCAGACAGCCCAGTTTTCATCAATTAATATATTCTGTAGACATACCCTCATCCACGCTCTTTTCCTGAAAGCTGATCTGTCCAGTTTTGGAGTTGATGTCAGCAGGCCAGGGAAGCTAGGGTCGATATTCTTCTCTTGATCATCTTCGGGACGGTGTGAGCCAAGACATCCAGGGTGTTTAGCTCGCTCGTCTGCGGGAACAAACTGCCGCCATTGCTTGCCGTGCTACCGAGGTCCTTTGTCCATGAATTGCTCACACACTCCGGCAGATTCAATGGGGGTCTGGTGGCAGATTTCTTTGACTTTATGGTTGGAAATGCATCTGCTTTGAGTGTCGCAGGATATCCACACATTCTTGCCATCTCTGTCGTAGCATAGCTTTCGTCGGTAAAGTGTGCGGAACAAACGTCCAATTTCTTGCCACTTTCGCATCTTTGGGCCACTGGTGCAACTTGAATCCGTCCCTGTTCGTGTTGTTACACCCTCCGACAACACACCGACGAGGCATGATGTCTCCAAGGTACGGAAAACAGTCGAAAAAACGGAAAATAACAGAGCTGATTTGACTCGGTGTTTGAGAAAATGGCGGATTGCTTCCGAGAGCAAATAATAGAAAGGCATTTAATTCGCCAAAATTCACCCATTTAGAGTTCGGAAATCGGTTAAAAAAATATATGGTCTTTTTTCTGCAACATCAAGGTATATATTGACGCTTACATAGGTCTGATGATAATGTTCCCCTTTAAAGATAAAAGGCCTAGACTCTTTCTTCCCTTTCCTTGGGATCTTCATGTTAGCTATCTGTCAACTTGTTTACGTCACGGACACAGACACGTAGGACGGAGTAGATAAGAAAACTAAATGTATGGTGTTTAGTGGTTACACAAGGACAAATTGTGAAGCAAAATTAAAACGAAATCAAGTGGAAATTGATAGAGTATATGAAACTAAATTCTTGGGAATAATAATGGATCATAAATTATGTTGAATATATAAAGGGAAAAATATCCAAATCCGTTGCTATTGTTTATAAAGTAAGACACATGCTGAATAAGACATGTCTGCATATGTTATATTATTCTTTCATTTTTCCATATTTAACATATTGTGTTGAAGTTTGGGGAAATGTTTATAAATGGACCCAATAATTAAACTTCAAAAAAGGGTCATTAGAATAATACACAAAGCGTGCTACTATGAACATACCAATCCATTATTTATGAGTTCTAATGTGTTAAAATGTTCAGATATTGAGTTTTTAAAAACCTTGGAAATGATGTTTGGAGTAAAGAACAACAGTCTTCCAGCTTGTATTCTTAGGTTATTTAAATTAAGAGGAGAAAACTATAATTTACGGGGGATATTGATTTTTGAAATAGGTAAAGCAAGAAGGAATATAAAATACAAATGTATTTCAGTTTTAGGAGTTAAATGGTGGAACAAGCTCAGTGATGAGTTGAAGACATGTACTTCTCTCACTGGGTCCATTTCTACACTCTCAGTTACATTAGCATGCGGGCCAATAGATAGAAATGCTGTTAAATGTAGCTTTGATGTGGCCAGCTACTTTTGCAGTGTAGCTTGTGTTGCGTTTGAGACCAGTTGTTCCTCCCAGGGAATTCAAGTCACAAGTCGCTCCCAAGCTCTTTACGACACTTAAAGCTGAGTTGAAAAACCACCAGAGACAGAATAGGGATTTTGTAATATATTGGCAAAGCTTTGCAGATATATATATTTTTGAGACCAGTCCAGCATAGAACATTCTATCGCGCCGCCAAAATGGTCTGCCTTTCCGACCCAAAACCCTCTCCCCTCCTTCCTCTCTCTAATCAAAACAAATGCTTATTATCGCTCTCTCTAACATTCCTCATTCAAGGTTAAGCACACAGTTTTGCAGACAACCAAAAGACCACAATTGGAAGAACACAAGCTGTTTTCAAATATGACTATGAAATAAAAGTAGTAACACTTAAATTCGGATATATGTAAATATCTGCCTCCGACAATTGCTACAATTCTCTGAGGATGGCTTAGCTACATTTAATTGAGAGTAACTTGTAGCTTAGCTTACTACACTGTCCAGGTAGCTTGCCCATCACTGTCTATTTACCCTACCTCACATGCCAATAGTTTGAATACTGCAAACTTCAATACAGTAACGCCTCATTTGTGTTTTATGTTCTGCAGACGTCCAGCAGGTGTCAGCAGAGAGTCAAGAAGAGATTCCCTCCAAGCAGCAGGAGTGGAGCTCCAGTGTGGGACAGAAGGAGCCACACATTAAAGAGGAAGAGGAGGAACTGTGGGAGCAGCTTCAAAGGTTGGAGGAGGCTAATGAGGAAGATGAGGCTCAGTCCTTACAGCTTCATCACAGTCAAAGTGAGGAGAACAGAGGGGCGGAGCTTGTAAGTCAACACATCACAGAAGCTGATGGAGAGCATTGTGAAGATATAAAGTCAGAACCAGACAGCATCTTTGCTCCACTGTCAGACATGGACCACATGATGTCAGACTCTTCTGATCACAGTGACCACATCCAAAAACCTTTGGAGAGTAAAAATGACTCTCAAGGTGATACGAGACATCACACTAACAACAAACACTTTGACTGCTCTGAATGTGGGAAATCATTTAGACGGAAGACCAATTTCAGAGAACACATGAGAACACACACTGGAGAGAAACCTTTTACTTGCTCGGTTTGTAAGAAGAGTTTCTCCAGAAAGCTTGACATGACCAGACACATGAGAACACACACTGGGGAGAAACCTTTTGCTTGCTCAGCTTGTGCTAAACGATTCAACACTAAGTATGAAATTATGTTACACATGAGAACACACACTGGAGAGAAACCTTTTACTTGCTCCGTTTGTAACAAGTGTTTCTCCAGAAATAATCACATGACCACACACATGAGAACGCACACTGGAGAGAAACCGTTTAGTTGCACTGTGTGTGAGAAGACGTTCAGGTTCAAGCAGCAGGTCAGTAAACACAAGTGTGTAACAGTCATGGAAGCTGCAGGGATTTAAAATGTGCTAAATGTAGTTTAAAAACCCCGCATGTTTAATATGAATGTATATTTGATGTAGTGCTTCTCATCTTCTAGTCTTATATGTTGTCCTGTAGTTACTTTTTAAGTTGTGTTCATTTATTGAATATTATATATGTAGCTACTATTTTTATTCTTCTCATCTTTAAAGAGAGGACATCTTTTTATTTTCATTTGGGGTGTTTTCGTCTCTTATAAAACCACACATTTTTTCAATTGCATCTTATTGATGTTATTATCCAATCAAAAGTATGAATGACTAAATTGGTTAACAAAATGTGGACTCTGGTAGATTAGCAGCATTGTTACATCATGGATGTTAACTACTGCAAAACATCAACAAAGACGAAAAAGGCTGAAGTTAGCAACACATCACTGAACTTTAGAGCCATCGTGAGTGGAGTTGCTTGTTTTTATTGCTGCATTTGTACTTATTTCACCTCACATCTTCACTTTTAATCCTAAAGTCTTATTCAAATATATTGTTGTAGGCTTCTGAGATTTATGTTTCTGATGTGTGTGTGTAGTCTGTGGAAAGGGTTGTCATCATCATCATCAGACATCACCCGTTCACTACTGGACGAAACCTTAGTATTAATGTTTTAATATAAGTGTGACCTCATTATTCCTTGATAATAAGACTAAAAATACAGATTTAAGCACTGTATTAGAGTGCCTCTTGTAGTACTCCAACTCGCCACACTGAGAAGTGGGGGCGATCATGAGCTAGCAGATGCATGTTGCTATCATGTTTTATCAGTGCGGAAGACAGCATTTGTGTTTACTTTTTTTGTCAGATCCAAGTTGTATTGCTCTGCTGAATAAATGAATCACTATGGCTGCCAATATGGAGGATTATTTATATATTTAAGATCAAATAATTTCCTTAACTACTAGCAAAATGACACCACAAAAGAGTGAACTAGCAGCAGGACCCAGTAAATATTTTCTTAATTTACTAATTAATGTAATTAACTATAAAGAGTAACATGACAGTGATATTGTCAGGGGTGTCACCACCTCCAAAGTTATGGTACTCCCGTATACTAAATTAATGTCCGATCATTACCTTATAAAATTTGAAGTTCTGACTCATTGTCAAAAAGCTAATAATAATAATAATAACTGCTATAGCAGCCGCAACATTAATGCTGCCACAACGATGACTCTTGCTGACCTACTGCCTTCGGTAATGGCACCATTCCCAAATTATGTCGGCTCTAATGATAACCTCACTAACAACTTTGGCAATGCCCTGCGCGAAACCATTGATAGTATAGCACCGCTAAAACAAAAAAGGGCCCCTAAAAGGCATACCCCATGGTTTACAGAAGAAACTAGAGCTCATAAATTATCATGTAGAAAGCTGGAACGCAAATGGCGCCCAACTAAACTTGAGGTTTTCCATCAAGCATGGAGTGATAGTTTAATAACTTATAAAGGCATGCTTACCTTAGCTAAAGCTAAATATTACTCAAATCTCACCCGCCTCAACAAAAACGACACTAAATTTTTGTTTAGTACAGTAGCATCTCTAACCCAACAAGGGACTCTTCCCAATAAATCCACCCACTCGGCAGATGACTTTATGAATTTCTTTAATAAGAAAATTGAACTCATTAGAAAGGAGATTAAAGACAACGCATCCCAGCTACAACTGGGTTCTATTAAGACAGATACGACTGTATATACGACAGATACTGCAATACAAAATAGTCTCTGTCTTTTTGATGAAATAACATTAGAGGAACTATTACAGCGTGTAAGTGGGATAAAACAAACAACATGTTTACTTGACCCACTTCCTGGGAAACTTATCAAGGAGCTTTTTGTATTATTAGGTCCATCAGTGCTAAATATTATAAACTTATCACTTTCCTCTGGCACTGTTCCCCTAGCATTCAAAAAAGCGGTTATTCATCCTCTACTCAAAAGACCTAACCTCGATCCTGACCTCATGGTAAACTACCGAGGTGTCAAACCTCCGTTTATTTCGAAAATCCTCAAAAAAATTGTCGCACAGCAGCTAAATGAACACTTAGTGTCTAACAATCTCTGTGAACCTTTTCAATCCGGTTTCAGGGCAAATCACTCTACGGAGACAGCCCTCGCAAAAATGACTAATGATCTACTGCTAACGATGGATTCTGATGCGTCATCTTTGTTGCTGCTTCTTGATCTTAGCGCTGCTTTCGATACCGTCGATCATAATATTTTATTAGAGCGTATCAAAACACGTATTGGTATGTCAGACTTAGCTTTGTCGTGGTTTAACTCTTATCTTACTGACAGGATGCAATGCGTCTCCCATAATAATGTGACCTCGGACTATGTTAAGGAAACGTGCGGAGTTCCTCAGGGTTCGGTTCTTGGCCCTGCACTCTGTAGCATCTACATGCTGCCACTAGGCGACATCATACGCAAATACGGTGGTAGCTTTCATTGTTATGCTGATGACAGCCAACTCTACATGCCCCTAAAGCTGACCAACACGCCGAATTGTAGTCAGCTGGAGGCGTGTCTTAATGAAATTAAACAATGGATGTCCGCTAACTTCTTGCAACTCAACGCCAAGAAAACGGAAATGCTGATTATCGGTCCTGCTAAACACCGACATTTATTTAATAATACCACCTTAACATTTGACAACCAAACAATTACGCAAGGCGATTAGGTAAATAATCTGGGTATTATCTTCGACCCAACTCTCTCCTTTGAGTCACACATTAAGAGTGTTACTAAAACGGCCTTCTTTCATCTCCGTAGTATCGCTAAAATGCATTCTATTTTATCCACTAGCGACGCTGAGATCATTATTCATGCGTTCGTTACGTCTCGTCTCGACTACTGTAACGTATTATTTTCGGGTCTCCCTATGTCTAGCATTAAAAGATTACAGTTGGTACAAAATGCGGCTGCTAGACTTTTGACAAGAACAAGAAAGTTTGATCATATTACGCCTATACTGTATATACCTTTATATACATATACTGGCTCACCTGCACTGGCTTCCTGTGCACTTAAGATGTGACTTTAAGGTTTTACTACTTACGTATAAAATACTACACGGTCTAGCGCCGTCCTATCTTGCCGATTGTATTGTACCATATGTCCCGGCAAGAAATCTGCGTTCAAAGAACTCCGGCTTATTAGTGATTCCCAGAGCCCAAAAAAAGTCTGCGGGCTATAGAGCGTTTTCTATTGGGGCTCCAGTACTATGGAATGCCCTCCCGGTAACAGTTAGAGATGCTACCTCAGTAGAAGCATTTAAGTCCCATCTTAAAACTCATTTGTATACTCTAGCCTTTAAATAGACCCCCCTTTTAGACCAGTTGATCTGCCGTTTCTTTTCTTTTCTCCTCTGCTCCCCTCTTCCTTGTGGAGGAGGGGGGGGGGGGGGGGGGGGCACAGGTCCGATGGCCATGGATGAAGTGCTGGCTGTCCAGAGTCGGGACCCGGGGTGGACCGCTCGCCTGTGCATCGGCTGGGAACATCTCTGCGCTGCTGACCCGTCTCCGCTTGGGATGGTGTCCTGCTGGCCCCACTGTGGACTGGACTCTTACTATTATGTTGGATCCACTATGGACTGGACTCTCACAATATTATGTCAGACCCACTCGACATCCATTGCATTCGGTCTCCCCTAGAGGGGGAGGGGGGGGGGGGGGGGGGGGGGGGTTACCCACATATGCGGTCCTCTCCAAGGTTTCTCATAGTCATTCACATCGACGTCCCACTGGGGTGAATTTTTCCTTGCCCTTATGTGGGCTTTGTACCGAGGATGTCGTTGTGGCTTGTGCAGCCCTTTGAGACACTTGTGATTTAGGGCTATATAAATAAACATTGATTGATTGATTGACAAATGGACCCAGTTCAGGGACATAGTAACAGCGACTGCACAAGCTGTGTTTGGCAAGAAGCAGAGAATTCACAAAGACTGGTTTGATGAGTATGACATAGCTGTACAGGCGCGACTTATTGCGACCTGTGGATCCGAACATGACAGGTTCAAAGACTGTCAAGCCAAAATCTGAAGAGAGTTTTGCTCTATGCAAGACATTTGGTTGGAGTCAAAAGCTGAGGGAATCCAGCTCTTCAGCCGTCTCAAATCCATCTTCGGTCCAGCCAAAGGGGGCACTGCACACCCTCTCTCTGTTGATGCATCCACCAAATTAAAGAGCAAATCTTGTATCAGTGGGCGTTGGGAATAACTCTTTAGTCAGTTCAACAGACCACATTCTGTTGACCAAGAGGCATTACAACAGATACCACAAAAGCCAACTCAGGTGTGCTTGTACCTCCCTCCTACTGGGGGGAAGTGAGAACTGCTATGGACCAGACACACTGTGGTAAAGCACCAGTTCAGAATGGTACAAGTGTACAAGCCTTCAAGGCATTTCACGCTATCCTGCTAACCAGTTGGGACAAAGGAGATACGTAGCCTGACCTTGTCATATTATGTTTTAAAAAAGGATAGAAAGTTGGACTGTAGTAACTAGAGGTATATCGCTTCACTCTATTACTGGAAAGAGCCGAGCTTGTGTCCTGCTAAAACAGACTAACGGATGTCATTTCTGAGAATCGCCTCCCAGAAGCACAATGTGGTTTCTGTCCGTGCAGAATCACTGTTAACCTGTTATTTGTGAAACCCCAACTCTCAGAAAAGTGTATTGAGCAACAGATGGAGCTGTAGGTATTTGTGGACCTAACCAAGGCTTTTGACAGTGAATCGTGAAGCACTCTGGTCTCTGTTGGCAAAATTGGGCAGCCCAGAAAAGTTCACAATGTTGATAAGGCTCTCTCACGATCATTTGATTGGTCAGGTCCTCTCAAACGGCGACTATACTGGCAGCTTTGGGATCAGTAATGGTGTCAACCTTCAACCTCTTCTTCACACAAGTCATCCTCCATGCTATCAAAGACCTTGACATTGGCTTCTACATTAAATACCGCCAAGACGGATCCGTTTCACTGCAAAGACAAAGACACAAGAAAAAGTCATCGTCAAGGCTCTTTCGCTGATGACAATGCGCTTCATGACTCACAAGGAGGACCATCTCCAAGTCATTAACGACCGTTGTGAGACATGACATCAGACCAGTTATGTCCTTGTGGTTCATGCAGCCCTTCAAGGCACCTGTGGTTAAAGTCTTTATCAATAAACTTCAATTAGTCGCACAAACTGAGTACAATAGGGGCCTAGATCTCCTGCAAAATAACACATTTCAAGTCCTCAGTGTCAACCAATCTGGGTCACCGCACCAATTGAAATAATAGACTTTTATTTTTGTTAAAACATCTCAAAGAATCAGATCATTAGTCATAAAAAACAGACATTTTATTCTACAAGGTCACATGCAAAGGATACAGTGCTGGTTTCAAATTGATTGTACAAACAAAAATGCCTATCTTACAAAAGGTGTGCATAATTATATTGTATAGTGTACAAGTACTAGGACCGCTGGCACCACCGTGGTGGAGACTTGTTTTGGAGACAGCAAGCCTGTGAAGGGGCACACTGAACCATAACATCAGCATCACTTCTTAAATATTAGCAGAAATACACATTGATGTTAGTACACAACTAAATACATTAGCAAGAATGAATAATAAATATAAACTGTTGTGTGGATGTTGTTTTCCAGGTTGTGTAACTAAGAAACATATTTACATGTTAGTGATTGAAGTAATTGAAAAGTAACTAAAAGTGGTTTTGGGGCTTGATTAATTGTCATTTAGTTGGAATCATAACAAAAAAAAAGTATAGTCAGATGCTAATGAAACTTTCAGGACATGTCAGAAATGGGATAAGGAACAAGTGATTAGATTTTGGTGTTGATCCTGATCATCATTTGGATTCAGCTTTCTTTTGAAGGATGCTTTACTACTGGGAGATTTGGCCTGGTGGAGGTCTGCGGAGCGCTTTTCTATTTTACTGCTGCTGCTCTCACCAGCACAGTTGTGTTTGTTAAGTTGGTACTCATGAGAGAATCTTTCATCACACACACTGCAACTCAACACTTTTTTCCCAGTGTGTGTTCTCATGTGTCTTTTCAAATTTCGACTTCGTGCAAAACTCGAATCACACACTGAACAGGAAAAAGTGATTTCTCCAGTGTGTGTTCTCGTGTGATCATTCAAACTATCCTTCCTTGTAAAAGATAAGCCACAGATTGAACAAGAAAAAGGTTTTTCTCCTGTGTGTGTTCTCATGTGTCTTTTCAAATTTTCACCTTGGACAAAAATTGAATTACACACAGAACACTTAAAACGGTTTTCCCCGGTGTGTCTTTTCAGGTGTCGTTTCAAATCTTGACTTCGTTTATACCTTGAATCACACACAGAACATGAAAAAGGTTTTTCCCCTTTGTGTGTTCTTGTGTGATCTTTCATGGTTTGCTTCCTTGTAAAAGATAAGCCACAGATTGAACAACAAAAAGGTTTTTCTCGAGTGTGTGTTCTTGTGTGCTCTATCATATTTTCCTTCCTTGTAAAAGATAAGCCACAGATTGAACATGAAAAAGGGTTCTCTTTCGTGTGTATTCTCATGTGTCTTTTCAGATAACAATGTTTTTTAAAGGTTTTGTCACAGTGAGAACATTTGAAGTGAGTGTTGTCAGTGTGACATGTCTTATCATCTTTAGAGTCTTCATCATCAGTGTCAGGAGAGTGTGACGTTGTGTCCTCACTATCTGATAGTGGAGCTAAGAGCTTGTCTGCTTGTGATCCTCCACAGTGGTCTCCATCAGCTTCTGTTGTCATGTGTTGTGTTGAGCTGCTGCTTGGAGGCTCCGCCTCTCTCTTCTCCTCACTTTCACCTTTGACCTCATCATCTTCACTCTTCACAGGGACACCAGTCACTGGGAACTCTACCAGTCCTTCAATATGCTCTCCCTCCTGACTGATGTTGTATTCCTCCTCTTCCTTTTTAATGTGGGGGTTCAGTGAGTCTTCCTCTTCCTTTTTACAGGGCAGGGTCTGTGTCAAAGAGGAAAAAGAGACGCCAGAGGGTCTGTGGCGCCTGGTCTTCCTCTTTGATGGATCCTCCTTCACCATCCTGAAGCTACACTCCTGTTTTTCAGGCAGAAGTTGTTCTTCGCAGACGTCTGCAGGACACAAAATGACAAACATGCTTGAGAAATGTCCAGATTTGCTCAGTCACATGAGGCATTCAGTATGTTTACATGTACTTTAAAATCAAGTTATTATATGAATTGTCCTGAAAACAAACACACTGCTCTTTACAACATTATTCACAGGAAAAGAAGACCACTTTTTATGAGGGATGGGCAATATGGCCTAAAATCTATATTGCCATTAATTCCCTTCTGCCTGAGTGCAGCTGGGATAGGCTCCAGCGCCCCCTGTGATTTTATTGTCAGTTACTGATGCATAAACTTGGAGAAAAGATTAGGTTGTTTACCGTGTAAATCTGTATTTCGTATGGTTGTCTCTGCTATGGCGCCATCTTGTGGTCGAGTTCGCTCACTGCGAGTGTTGTGGGTTGAAAGTGTATTTCCTTTTGTTTCGTGCCCTGAACTTGAAGTATGGTTTCTTCATTTATCTTGCCAAGCAATGTTTGTAAGTGTAACTGGGGATTTCCACTCGTTCGGTTTTTTGTTTTCAAGTCAATGTGTCAGTTTCCACCACCTGGCTTCTACACAACAAGGTTGTTCAATTGAGCTAAAATCTGCTCGTAAACATGCATAAACACCAAATAAATGATCCAGTTTACTTTCAAAGTTAAACTATTCTGTTTAAGGCAGATGGTATTCTATACTTTGAAAAGTCCTAAAGTAAAGTTAAAGTACCAATGATTGTCACACACACATTAGGTGTGGTGAATTTTGTCCTCTGCATTTGACCCATCCCCTTGTTCACCCCCTGGGAGGTGAGGGGAGCAGTGGGCAACAGCGGTGGCAGCACCCGGGAATATTTTTTGGTGATTTAACCCCCAATTCCAACCCTTGATGCTGAGTGCCAAGCAGGGAGGTAATGGGTCCCATTTTTATAGTCTTTGGTATGACTCGGCCGGGGTTTGAACTCACAACCTACTGATCTCAGGGCGGACACTCTAACCACTAGGCCACTGAGTAGGTAAAGCTATAAATAGTTTGTCTGCGTTAGCACTTATAATAACAATATCACTAATACTTGGTTGGTATTCAAGCCACGAAATGCAAATGGAGTATTGTTGGCGCTTTTTGGATGGTTATAGAGGACCTCCCATTGGCTCCATTGCAAGTGGACTTTTATTTACATTTATGAGTTAGAATGTGATTTCAAAAGATATACATATCCATCGTTATGTCTTTTATAATTATTGTGAACGACAGAAAAAATTCCCCAAAAAGTGCAGTTCACCTCTAAATTCAAATGATTAGATTTAAGACTTTAAGTCTATGAGCATGAAGTGATGAAGCCTACTTGGATGAGAGGACAAACGTCTTCTAAGACAAAGTGAACAGTCCAGTTGTGATGGATTGAATGCCCTGAGAATAAAATGATATGTGCTTACTTGGACTGTGATGAAGCTGTGAGGACTCAGGTGGTTTGTCTTCATGCTCTTCAGTCTTCACAGAGACAACAGTCAGTGGAAACTTGCTGACATCATCCTCCTCCTGCCCTAGAAGACACTCTCCCTCCTGAGTGATCCACACTTCCTCATCTTCCTCTTTAATGTGGGGAGGCTGTGGATCCTCTTCTTCCTCTTTAATGTGGGGAGGCTGTGGATCCTCCTCTTCCTCTTTAATGTGAGGGGGGTGTGGATTCTCCTCTTCCTTTTTAATGTGAGGGGGATGTGTATCCTCCTCTTCCTCTTTAATGTGAGGGGGCTGCTGGACGTCTGTTGGGTAAATAAGTAAATAAGATAAAGAGATAATACAAATAGTTTTGGACTGACACTGTTAACACAATGACATTATTTGTGTTATTTCCTGTGTTGTGTTAAAAGTGTGAAGAAAAACAACCAATAAATACGCAGGAAATACCTCCTCTTGTCCCAGTCACTACAATTAATTCAAAAGTGAGTACAAAAACAGACTTGGAAATTTGATGGGAGGTAAGTTTTTTATAAGTACGAGGCAGCATTGATTGAGGGATTCTTAACTGTACACTCACTGATGTAAAGTGTGTAAATATTTTATTGTGTATACGGCCTACTACACTTAAACTTTATCTCTAAACTTAACCATAATCTTTTAAATACATAGTCATTAGCATAACTTCAATATCATGGAAAAAAAAAAAATCTAATTACAAAATCACTTAAAACATTCATAGTATGTTATTGTCATCATGCAAAATACTTTTTTGTGGTCATTTTGTTGGCTGGGCCAAAAATAACTTTTACCAAAAACATGTTTTACTATGTGGTGTTTTATGGAGTATCTCCATCAACAATTCCTCTTTAGGAATTGGAGACCATCTACGACACGCTGAAGAAAAGTCAGTCACCTTTATGTTATTTTAATAAATCAAGTATTGACTACTTTGGTTACTGAAAATAAATGTTTACTTTCACTTATTGTTGCATGTAGGTCAGAATCAGGAAGTAAAATTATAACTAATTAGATTTGATTTCAGTATAAAATGTATTTAGTGACTGTGTGAGTTTTGTGTAAACATGTTGATACAGGTTTACATCTTCTTGGGGACTGGAACACAGACATGTCCTGAAATGATGCACCCATTTTTAAAACCTTCACTAAGCTGTGCCACCAACATTGCCTCACTTAGCTCATTCAGCAAACTACCAGGGTGAGTGAGTCCTTTTAAACCATCATAGACCTCGTTGTTACTTCTGACCTGTCGAAGATCACCACAAGTGGAACTACTGTATGCGGCTTAAGTGATCATTCCATCATTTTCTGTACCCGTAAAGAACATAGAACCGAGGCTGATGGCCACAAAACAAGCAAAGCTACAATCCTCAAGACCTAGACTAGCAAGGCCTTCAATGACAAACTGGCAAATTATGAGTCGCCCTGGTACTTGCAATTACACAGGTCTTTGGGTCAATTCCTAACCTCAGAAAAGTAGATAATTTCACAGTCAAAGTGGGTGACAATATTATAACAAACAAAAATGATATCACCTATCTTGGCTGCATCGTAGAGACTAATCTCTCCGGTGAAAAAATGACTACTAAGGTAATCAAAGAATCAACCGACGAATTCTGTTCTTACGAGTGTTGTCCCGATACCAATATTATGGTACCGGGACCTGTACCAAAATGTATTTCGATACTTTTCGATATTTTCTAAATAAAAGGGACCACAAAAAAGAGCATTATTGGCTTTATTCTAACAAAAAATCTTAGGGTACATTAAACATATGTTTCCTATAGCAAGTTTGTCCTTAAATAAAATAGTGAACATACTAGACAACTTGTCTTTTAGGAGTAAGTAAGCAAACAAAGGCTCCTAATTTAGTCTGCTGAAATATGCAGTAACATATTGTGTCATTTATATTCTATTATTTTGTTAGAAATATTACGGACAAATGGTAGGAAACGGACGACAAGTGGTAGGAAATGGATTATTAATCTACCTGTTCATTTACTGTTAATATCTGCTTATTTTCTCTTACAACATGTTCTATCTACACTTCTGTTAAAATGTAGTAATCACTTATTCTTCTGTTGTTTGGATACTTTACATTAGTTTTGGATGATACCACAAATTTGGGTATCAATCTGATACCAAGTCGTTACAGGATCATACATCGGTCATGTTCGAAGTCCTCATGTGTCCAGGGACATGTTTCCTGAGTTTACAAACATAATATATATATATTTTTAAATAAAAGAAGATGTTGTGATGGCAAAAAAATATTGATGTAATCATAGAAGTAGTACTTTTTAAAGGTGGTGTAGTACTGAATATGATTCATTAGTATCGTGGTACTATACTAATACCAGTATACCGTACAACCCTAGTTCTTACATAGTAGGATCACCGCGCTGGTGGGTAGAAATACACTTAAGACTCTTAACACAAGCACTCATTTAACCCCACTTTGAATACAGAGTTCATGTTTGGTACCGTGACGCCTTAAAAGCCCTGAAAAACTAACTCCAGACAGCCCAAAACAAAATGATTGGGCTTCTACTCAACCGTCCATCTCGGGCTCACCTTTCGGCCAACCATTTCCTTAAAGTAAATAAATAAATGATAAATGGGTTATACTTGTATAGCGCTTTTCTACCTTCAAGGTACTCAAAGCGCTTTGACAGTATTTCCACATTCACCCATTCACACACACATTCACACACTGTAGGGAGGCTCTTGGTAGCCGACAGAGTACATCTTCTTGCAGTTGGTCTGGTGTACAAGATACACCATACCACTAAAATACTCATGTACCTGTCTAGATACGTCAAAATATATTCACCATTATAACACCAGAGGTAGTTGTACAAATCACATTCAACCCAGATCTCACTCCAATAAAGGTTCTAATTTGTTTGCCTGCTATACCAACAAAATGTGGCAATAGTCATGAAGGAGTGTAAATCCCTTACTTCATTCAAAGTTGCTTTGAAAAGACATTACAGGTTGCGGCTACTCGTAACTTGGAATAGACAAATACTTTTGCTTTTAAAAAAAATAAATTTTCTTGCAGTATTTTGGTCTTTAAAATGCTACTTTCTGTGTGAGTTAAAATACATATTTCAAGTGAAACCATGTCAGGCTTTCTTGTAGCAGTGAATGTGTACCGTGATGAAAGTGTACCCTTTCCTATGCAAACTTCTCATAAGTCCTTCAATCAATCAATCACACATTGTTACAAACTGAGAGGAACATCAACCTCAAACTGTCTCGTTTTCATGAAGAATCTAAATGAAAGCATTGCATCATCCCCACAAGACAAAGCATCTTCCTATTGAAGAAAAGTGTTACTAATGAAATATAAAGTTAGTAAAGATGTGAGAGTAAGAAGTCAACAAACCTGTTCTGTGTAACACAACTTGATGTTTCTTGAAAACAGCGTCCAGTAGTTGATGTTGTCGCTCCTTCTCCTCTTTTGTTGGACAAAGTTCCTCCTCATACTTTGCTATCGTTCTTTCGCACATTTTCCCACAATCACAACACTTTACACTCACATTTGATCTCTACTTAGCGATGTGTTGATAACGTCCGCGTCTCTTTGTTAGCAGCTAACAAGCTAAGCTAACTAGCAAGCTCAGCTAACTAGCACAAGACTTGATAAAGTGCGCTCAGACTAATGTATCCGGATACAAACAATGACTAACAATGTTTCATCTACTACACGACATATATGCGTACATGTATGCACTAAATACAAATAGAGAAACAATAATGGCCAGTGGCCACGTTTCGGCCTTCTCTGTCAAACGCCATTTTGCTTTTGACTCCTTCGTCTTCTTTGGATTTCCAGCAGACTAGTGTGATGTTATGAGCTAGAGAACATACGAACTACACTACCCAGCATGCAACAGTAGTAACGAGCATGCGCGGTAACCGAAAATGCTGTATATTTATTATATAAAAAAATGGTGCTGACATTGCACTTCATAAAAGCACTATTAACCAGTTATTTTAAACATTTAACTCATTCCTTTACAGAATAAACACATTTGAAAAAACAAGTGCAACTGTAATTATTTGCACAAAAGTGTTAAAGGGGAACATTATCACAATTTCAGAAGGGTTAAAACCATTAAAAATCAGTTCCCAGTGGCTTATTTTATTTTTCGAAGTTTTTTTCAAAATTTTACCCATCACGCAATATCCCTAAAAAAAAGCTTCAAAGTGCCTGATTTTAACCATCGTTATATACACCCGTCCATTTTCCTGTGACGTCACATAGTGATGCCAACACAAACAAACATGGCGCATAGAACAGCAAGTTATAGCGACATTAGCTCGGATTCAGACTCGGATTTCAGCGGTTTAAGCGATTCAACGGATTACGCATGTATTGAAACGGATGGTTGTAGTGTGGAGGCAGGTAGCGAAAACGAAATTGAAGAAGAAACTGAAGCTATTGAGCCATATCGGTTTGAACCGTATGCAAGCGAAACCGACGAAAACGACACGACAGCCAGCGACACGGGAGAAAGCGAGGACGAATTCGGCGATCGCCTTCTAACCAACGATTGGTATGTGTTTGTTTGGCATTAAAGGAAACTAACAACTATGAACTAGGTTTACAGCATATGAAATACATTTGGCAACAACATGCACCTTGAGAGTGCAGACAGCCCAATTTTCATCAATTAATATATTCTGTAGACATACCCTCACCCGCTCTCTTTTCCTGAAAGCTGATCTGTCCAGTTTTGGAGTTGATGTCAGCTGGCCAGGGAAGCTAGGGTCGATATTCTTCTATGCCATCTCTGTCATAGCATAGCTTTCGTCGGTAAAGTGTGCGGAACAAACGTCCAATTTCTTGCCACTTTGGCATCTTTGGGCCACTGGTGCAACTTGAATCCGTCCCTGTTCGTGTTGTTACACCCTCCGACAACACACCGACGAGGCATGATGTCTCCAAGGTACGGAAAACAGTCGAAAAAACGGAAAATAACAGAGCTGATTTGACTCGGTGTTTGAGAAAATGGCGGATTGCTTCCCGATGTGACGTCACGTTGTGACGTCATCGCTCCGAGAGCGAATAATAGAAAGGCGTTTAATTCGCCAAAATTCACCCATTTAGAGTTCGGAAATCGGTTAAAAAAAATATATGGTCTTTTTTCTGCAACATCAAGGTATATATTGACACTTACATAGGTTTGGTGATAATGTTCCCCTTTAATGCATTCTAAGTCGTAAACAAACGCAATTCTAACAATAGAGTCAATGCCTCTATTCTGCTCACTAAGCCCCCTAAATAAGAATTAGTTGTTCAATATAAGGTCCTGAGTAGTCCTGTTACAGGATCTTTCTGTGTGGAGTTTGCATGTTCTCCCCGTGACTGCGTGGGTTCCCTCCGGGTACTCCGGCTTCCTCCCACCTCCAAAGACATGCACCTGGGGATAAGTTGATTGGCAACACTAAATGGTCCCTAGTGTGTGAATGTGAGTGTGAATGTTTTCTGTCTATTTGTGTTGGCCCTGCGATGAGGTGGCGACTTGTCCAGGGTGTACCCCGCCTTCCGGCCGATTGTAGCTGAGATAGGCTCCAGCGCCCCCCGCGACCCCGAAGGGAATAAGCGGTAGAAAATGGATGGATGGATGTCTCTAAAGATGAATGTGAAAATCACTGTAATTATTGTCCACCAGCAGGGGGAGCTCATCACTAGTACTACTGCGTGGAGGCTGGCATGTGGTACATTATTTCCTGTGTGTGTATGACTTATTCAGAGGGAGAACAGCACACTTTCACGTATGGCGTCTACCATTAAGGATTGCAGGAATGACTTTTAGGATGTTTTTATATGAATAAGGTGGATTGGACGTTGGCCTGGGAAGGCATTCCCCTGAAGGTCTTCTTCATGTGTCGGCTGGAAGTACCCTGACTGCTGTGAGGGGAAACTGATGAGATTGTGAGATCATATGTGTCAAGACTTGGTCCTTGGGTTTTGTTTTTCCGTAAGGCAACGGAAAGTTGGCTCGGGCGAGACGGGAATGTGAGTACATGATTTATTAAATATTATCAAAAAACAAACAAACGAAAAGCGCGCACAGTGACGGAGAACAAACTATGAAACCAAAAAGACTATAGCACAAAGGCAATGAACTAAGAACATGAAACAAAACACTTACTGTGGCATGGGACTGTGAACATGGCTTGAGAGGATAAAGAGTGTGCAGAGCATAAATGCGATGTCGCCAGGCTGACCAACAGAAAAAGAAAAGCTTAAATAACACAGACCTGATTAACGAAAACAGGTGCGTGACTCAAAACGTGAAACGGGTGCATGACGTGACAGGTGCAAACTAATGGGTTGCTATGGAAACAAAACAAGGGAGTGAACAACCAGAAACTAAAGAGTCCAATAACTAAACAAAACAAAACATGATTACACAGACATGACAATATGTTGGTGCAGGACAATGTCTCATGTGACTGAGCAAAGCTGGACTTTTCTACAGAATGTTTGTTTTCTCATGTCCCGCAGATGTCGAAGAAGAACATCTTCCTCATGAGCGGGAAGAGGAGCCACAGCCCCACCACATTAAAGAGATGCCACAGACCCATAGTACTAAACTGACCCTTCACATTAAAGGGCAAGCGGAGGACCCACTGATGTTACAGATCAAAAATGAAGAGGAGGACCCACTGACCCCTCACAATAAAATGGAAGAGGAGGACCCACTTTACCTACTTTAAAGAGGAAAAGAAGGACCAAGAGCCACCGCACATTAAAGAGGAAGAGGAGGAACACCGCATCAGTCAGCCTAAATGGTTGGAGGAGTTCCCAGTGACTGGTGTCCCTGTGAAGAGTGAAGATGATGAGGTCAAAGGTGAAAGTGAGGAGAAGAGAGAGGCGGAGCCTCCAAGCAGCAGCTCAACACAACAGAAGCTGATGGAGACCACTGTGGAGGATCACAAGCAGACAAGCTCTTAGCTCCACTATCAGATAGTGAGGACACAACGTCACACTCTCCTGAAGACTCTAAAGATGATAAGACATGTCACACTGACAACACTCACTTCAAATGTTCTCACTGTGACAAAACCTTTAAAGACCATTGGCATCTGAAAACACACACGAGATCACACACCGGAGAAAAACCTTTCATCTGTTCACTCTGTAGTAAAGGTTTTGCGCAAAGTCACAATTTGAAAGTACACATGAGAACACACACTGGTGAAAAACCTTTTTCTTGGTCAATCTGTGGTAAATGTTTTGCACAAAGTTCATGTTTGGTAAAACACAGAAGAACACACACCAGAGAAAAACGTTTTATCTGTTCAATATGTGGTAAAGGTTTTGTAGAAAGTCGCTATTTGAAAATACACATGAGAACACACACTGGTGAGAAACCTTTCACATGTTCAATCTGCAACAGAAGCTTTAGTGAACGATCAAACCTTGTAGCACTGGTGCTTTAAATGGGACAATGAAAAAGAAGGATTACCTCCAAATTCTTCAGGACAAGCTAAAATCATCAGCCCGGAGGTTGGGTCTTGGGCGCAGTTGGATGTTCCAACAGGACAATGACCCCAAACACACCTCAAACGTGGTAAAGGATTGGCTAAATCAGGCTAGAATGAAGGTTTTAGAATGGCCTTCCCAAAGTCCTGACTTAAACGTGTGGACAATGCTGAAGAAACTAGTCCATGTCAGAAAACCAACACATTTAGCTGATCTGCACCAATTTTGTCAAGAGGAGTGGTCAAACATTCCACCAGAAGCTTGTGGATGGCTACCAAAAGCGCCTTATTGCAGGTAAACTTACCAAGGGACATGTTAGCAAATATTAACATTGCTGTATGTATACTTTCAAGGGTGATGGGTCAAATGCAGAGAATAATTTCGCCACACCAAGTGTGTGTGACAATCATTGGTACTTTACTTTAACTTTAAGTGTATGTAAACTTTTGTCCACGACTGTGTATGTATATATATATATAAAGCGAGAGAGAGAGAGAGAGAGAGAGAGAGAGAGAGAGAGAGAGAGAGACAGAGAGAGAGAGAGAGAGAGAGAGAGAGAGAGAGAGAGAGAGAGAGAGAGAGAGAGAGAGAGAGCTGGAGATGGTTCCAACATGTCAGAGATATACTTTGGCACAAGACCATGAAAGGACTTGTACACAAGGACTTGTACACAAGAAAAAAAAAAAGAAAAAAAAAGAGAGCTGTGTAGCTACAGGAAGCCAGGACTGATATGGACTAATATGCTCATATTTCCTGGTTCAAGTCAGGACTTGAGCAGCAGCATTCTGGGTGTACTGCAGTTGATTTACAGCTGGTTTAGAGAGCCCAGTAAGAAGACCATTACAGTACGGTAGTCTAAACTGCTGGAGACAAAGACTTAGTCTTTCTAAGTCTGATTCAGACATTATTCCTCTGATTTTGCCAATGTTTTTCAGCTGGTAAAAGCTGCTGATGTTATTGTTAAAGTTCAAGTCTGAGTCCATTATTACCTCCAGATTTATCAGCTGATTATTAGGTTTCAGTGAGAGTCTAACAATAGTTTCTCTTTGCTAAATCTAAATTGATTTAGTTTAAGTCAAGCACATTACACAACATTTTAGTCAGCTAAAATTATAGTACATTTAGTCCACTCAAATAAAAAGTATAAAAGATAAGGTCTCTTTAAAGTTTATCTAGACCAGGGGTCGGCAACCCACGGCTCTAGAGCCGCATCTTTAGCGCCTCCCTAGTGGCTTTCTGGAGCTTTTTAAAAAATGTATGAAAAATAGAAAAAGATGAGGGGAAAAATGTATATTTTTTGTTTTAATATGGTTTCTGTAGGAGGACAAACATGACACAAACCTCCATAATTGTTATAAAGCACACTGTGTATATTAAACATGCTTCACTGATTCGAGTATTTGGCGAGCGCCGTTTTGTCCAACTAATTTTGGCGGTCCTTGAACTCACCATAGTTTGTTTACATGTCAATCAATCAATCAATCAATGTTTATTTATATAGCCCTAAATCACAAGTGTCTCAAAGGGCTGCACAAGCCACAACGACATCCTCGGTACAAAGCCCACATAAGGGCAAGGAAAAACTCACCCCAGTGGGACGTCGATGTGAATGACTATGGGAAACCTTGGAGAGGACCGCATATGTGGGTAACCCACCCCCCTCTAGGGGAGACCGAAAGCAATGGATGTCGAGTGGGTCTGACATAATATTGTGAGAGTCCAGTCCATAGTGGATCCAACATAATAGTAAGAGTCCAGTCCATAGTGGGGCCAGCAGGACACCATCCCGAGCGGAGACGGGTCAGCAGCGCAGAGATGTTCCCAGCCGATGCACAGGCGAGCGGTCCACCCCGGGTCCTGACTCTGGACAGCCAGCACTTCATCCATGGCCACCGGACCTGTGCCCCCCCGCCCCCTCCACAAGGAAGAGGGGAGCAGAGGAGAAAAGAAAAGAAACGGCAGATCAACTGGTCTAAAAGGGGGGTCTATTTAAAGGCTAGAGTATACAAATGAGTTTTAAGATGGGACTTAAATGCTTCTACTATGTATAACCTTCTCCAACTTTCTAGGACGTGTTTTATGCCACTTCTTTTTCTGTCTCATTTTGTTTACCAATCTTTTAACATTGTGCATGAATCCACAAAGGTGAGTTTTGTTGATGTTATTGACTTGTGTGGAGTGCTAATCAGGCATATTTGGTCACTGCATGACTGCAAGCTAATCGATGCTAACATGCTATTTAGGCTAGCTATATGTACATATTGCATCATTATGCCTCATTTGTAGCTATATTTGAGCTCATTTAGTTTCCTTTAAGTCATCTTAATTCAATTTATATCTCATGACACACTATCTGTATGTAATATGGCTTTTAATTTTTTGCGGCTCCAGACAGATTTGTTTTTGTATTCTTGGTCCAATATGGCTCTTTCAACATTTTGGGTTGCCGACCCCTGATCTAGACTATTGTACCTGCAAAGCATCCGTTAAACAAAAGTAGCATGATCTTAAGCCTTTGCTAGGTTCGAAAAGTGAAAGATTTGGCCATTTCTGTGACATGAATGAGATTTTCTCTCGCATAATTCTTCGTCTCCTGCTCTGTTCTCCTCTATTTTTTCGACTCTTTCTGATGATAACTTTGCAGCCTCTGTGTGTCTGAATACTGAAGAGTTGGTTTCTGGGTTCAACCCTATTTGTTTACAAACACTGGACACGATCGCTCCTTTCAAGTGCCGCCGCTCCAAAGCCACGCCTCAGCCCTGGTTGAATGACGTTACTCGTGCTGCCAGGCGCGAATGTAGGAGAGCAGAGAGAAAATGGAAAAAAGACAGGCTGCATGTGTCCTTTGCCATTTTTAAAGAAAGCCTGTTTTCCTTTCAGATGACTGTAAAAGCAGAAATGAATATATATCTATCTCAGATTATATCTTCTAACTGTAACAACCCCAGAGCTCTGTTCAAAACCATTAACATTGTCATTGATGCTCCCAAATCTGTTGGTTTTGATGCTTCTTTTGAATTCTGTGAAAATTGTCTCAGTTTATCTCACCCTTCCTATGAACCTTCTATTCCTCTGCATTTCTCTTCTGTTTTCTAAAAAACACAGTTAGTCCTATGAAGCCCTCTGGTTCTCCTGCAGATGCCCTCCCACCTCGCCTGTTTAAGGAGGTACTTGCTACTATTGGATCAAGTGTCCTTAACATTATCAATAGTAGCCTCCCTTCTGGAATAGTACCAGTAGAGTTTAAACATGCAGTGGTACGACCTCTACTTAAAAAACCAAGCCTCAACCCCTCTCTCCTCTCTAACCTCAGACCTATCTCTAATCTTCCATACATTTCCAAAATATTAGAGAAGGTTGTCTACAGTCAGTTGTTGCCCTTCTTAGAGGATAATGGTATCACTGAGCTGTTCCAGTCCGGTTTTAAAGCCCTCCAGAGCACAGAGTCAGCACTTCTAAAAGTTTCTAATGATATCCTCCTGTCAACAGATTCTGGTAAATATGTTGTTCTGGTGCTTTTAGATCTGTCTGCTGCGTTCCACACCCTCGACCACGCCACCTTAATCACTCGTCTTGAGAACTGTGTGGGCATTAAGGGCGCCGCTCTCAACTGGTTCCGGTCGTACCTAACTGACAGGAGTTTTTGTGTAAAAGTAGACAGTTTTATGTCTTCCACAGCTCCTCTACCACATGGGGTCCCCCAAGGGCTCAATCTTTGGCCCAATTTTTTTTGCACTTTACCTTCTCCCCCTCGGCTCTGTTTTCAGGAAGTTCGGTATTGCATTTCATTTTTATGCCGACGATTGCCAGATCTACTTTCCCATGGCACAAAATAACACGGTTCAACGTCTTATTGACTGCCTGCACGACATCAAAGTCTGGCTTTTAGTTAACTTCCTGAGCCTAAATGAAAACAAAACAGAAGTTATGTTGTTCGATCCAAGTTGCTCTTCCTCCCCCAACGTGGACCTCTGCACTCTGTCCCCGTATCTCAGTGACTGTGTCACAAACCTGGGGGTAAAGTTCGACTCAGATTTTAAGTTCGAAAAACAAATCAGCAGCGTCGTACAAAAAAGCTTTTATCAACTACACCAAATAGCGAAAGTGAAACCGTTTCTGTCAGGACATGATCTTGAGAAATTAATCCACGCCTTTATCTCGACTCGTCTTGACAACTGCAACGCCCTGTACGTAGGCATTAGCCAGGCCTCCCTCGCCCGCCTGCAGCTCGTGCAGAACTCTGCTGCTCGTCTGCTAACACAGACCAGCAGACGTGAGTACAATACCCCTATACTAGCGTCCCTTCACTGGCTCCCTGAGCGTTACAGAATCAATTTTAAACTCCTACTATTTGTTTTTAAATGTGTAAACAACCTCGCTCCAACATATCTCTCCGACCTCCTTCAGCCTTACTGCCCCACCCAATCCCTAAGATCAGCCGATCAGCTGCTATTGACGGTCCCTGACACAAGGCTGAAGCTTAGAGGTGACAGAGCTTTCGCCGCTGCTGCTCCCAAGCTCTGGAACGACTTACTTTTGAGTGTTAGACAGGCTTCCTCTCTTCCTGTTTTTAAATCGCTCTTAAAAACATACTTTTATTCCATGGCTTTTAACACTGAGTGATCGCTATCCTGCTATGGCATCCCACAATGCACCTGCTGTGAACCTGTTTTTATGTTTTATTTATTTTTTATCGTGCTCTGTTTGTGTTGTGTTGTGCTTGCTCGTTTCTCTTGTTATCTTTTAACCTGCCCATTGTACAGCACTTTGGCTACCCCTGTGGTAATTTTTTAAATGTGCTTTATAAATACAGTTGATTTGATTTGTTGATGATGATGTGCTAAAAACCTCTTCCTTGTTTATAAGCTACAAACAACATCAACTGTTCTTTGTTCATGCACATCATGTATATCAATAAAGTGTTTGGATGTATTCATATAATCAATGTATTCTTGGTTGCCAAAAAGTGATTCAAAGTAATATGTTGATACTGACACATCTCATATGTGCATAATTGACTAGAACATCCTGGGCAAACTTTTTAACCGGCAGGCCACATCAATCACACGTAGGCTTGACAACTCTCTGAAAAATAACTTTTTGTTGGCAGGATTGTCTTCATCTCTACTGGCATGGTGATTTTTCTGTTTCTTTATTTATGTGAAAAACATGTTTTACTATTGGACTGAAACCTGTATTTAATTAGATACATGCCTTGGAGTAATAAGAACACATGTTAATAAAAACATGATCAAATAATTCATGTTGGAGTGCAAAATAACACAATTAACAGGATTAAATCAGTAACTGTCTTTCAGTTTTTTCCCTTGAGATGTCGCCACAGCACAACAATCATGATGATTCAGCTCAATGTTTACCTTCCCATCCTGACCGGGAATCGTACCCACACCCAGCAGATGTGTATACCATTCCACTACTAGCATCAACAGAAGAACAGGTAAATTATGTTATTTGATTCTCTTACATTTGCTGTGATTTCCATTAAATATTGTATTTTAATAAAGAGTTCTGTCGTTCATTCATTTTGTTGACATTTGACAAAATATTTGTTATTTTGACTTTTTGGACATGGTAAAGGCTTAAGATCATTTAATACTTGTTTTGCATGACTGCAAGCTGAAAGTGTTATCATGTGTGTAATGACAAACCACCTCCAACACAGAATTGTATTTGACAAGTTTTTACTGAATAAAACAGTCAGAATGTACATGAAACATAGTACACATAAAACACTGAATATCAAGAGTATATGAACGGCCTACCTTGTTTACTTCCCAAATGACATCCTCGCCATGTTTGGCAATCAAGCAAAAATATGACTATGCAAAAAGGAACGGAAACAACAGCAAATATTTTCAAAAAATATAAATATATTGCAACGCTTCACCCCCCGCGACCCCAAAAGGGACAAGCAGTAAAAAATGGACGGATGTCATAAAAATGTTGTGTCACTGTCCCCCTCCGTCACACTAACTGGTAGGGTTGGCTACCAAATTCAGTACTGGGGACGGCGTGGCGCAGTGGAAGAGTGGCCGTGCGCGACCCGAGGGTCCCTGGTTCAATCCCCACCTAGTACCAACCTCGTCATGTCCGTTGTGTCCTGAGCAAGACACTTCACCCTTGCTCCTGATGGGTGCTGGTAGCGCCTTGCATGGCAGCTCCCTCCATCAGTGTGTGAATGTGTGTGTGAATGGGTAAATGTGGAAGTAGTGTCAAAGCGCTTTGAGTACCTTGAAGGTAGAAAAGCGCTATATAAGTACAACCCATTTATCATTTATTTATTTACTTCTGCAGGTAATGACCAAATTCCCTCAGTACTATCAATTCACGTATAATCAAACGGTGCCATAGTTGGATACCTTTGTTGCATGTGACGTCATGTCCGGTTTCAGACTGGTCATGTCTGGTTTCAGACTAAACACGTAAACAATCACTCAAGCAGCACTCAGGCCGGACTCAGCCAAACTCCCTCTAAGTCATGTTGCCATTTTCAATACCAACAAAATGTGCTTCATAACAAAACGCTCAAACGTAAAGTAATGCTTCACTCTTTCAAAATGCGCTAGCTTAATGCTAATTTACATAGGATTTGCCATAAATAGGCTACTATTAGCATGAGCGATTTTACATGGTGATTTCAACACTTATGAATTTGGTCAAGGAAACTACAACTAAGATTATAGTTAGAATTTTACAGTTTTGTGTAATGAGGACAATACTCACAGTATTGGCACTTTGTAGGGCGCAACCTAACAAATTTGTTTTCCTGGAAAAAAGCTACTTTTTAGTTTGACAACATAGCATAAATAGTTATACAGTGCTGCCATCTAATGGTCTTGGAAGTGCAACTGCATTGCAAATGAGACTAATGTCATCAGAAAACAAGATATAACAACTGGACAGCATTTTTAAATGTTACATCAAAATTGATTACCAAACCGTTAACATTAACATACAAAAGTGCTTAAAAATGGTACTATTGTTCCAAAATAGCAGTAGAAATAAAGATGACATGTGACACAAGGTGAATGTCATTGATAAGCAGCTGTCTATTGGTTTGAAAAGGAAAGAAGAAATCCTTGTCAATGTGATGACACATGAGCCCCAAATGATGACATCACAACTACATGGACACAAAGATCAACATCAACATGATTGACTGGCAAAACATTGTTGAAAAATGCAGATTTTCTCAGCCATAAAGAGCCAAAGAAGACATGATGGATGAGATGAGGAGCAATTAGTGCATAAATGTCCAAGTGTGATGAGGTCCCTCAGCGATGGAGACATCTCTCTGTGTTCCAGTGCACAAAGCATCCTGGAGGAAGAAGATGACTCAGCAAAGCAGGTGAATCCAAGTGCAGATGTTAGCATGTGGCAGAGTGAACATCATCTTCACACAAAGTCAGAAGAACATTTGGAGGTGCATGAAAAAGAAAAGTCCTCACTGTGTGCCGACTGCTGTGTCTCACTCAGCCTTCAGCCTTCACGTCTCTCTGAGAGCTCGTTACCAGCGTCACCAGCTGTGGAAGCACAAAACGCACCGTGAGCTGCTTACGCTGCTCATGCTAAGCCAACACCTCACTCTGGTGAAGGAGGTCCATCCAGAAGGTGCATCTTCACTCATATCACATCTTTTCAGCTGTCATTTCAATCAGAAGCATCAAAAAGCAGAATTCTGCTCTTCTACTTCCTGACTAGTCTAAGACTAAGTCTCCAAACTGGTTAAGCTTGGCTTCAAGGCTCATGTGCAAGCAGCCCTCCAGTGTCCCATTAGTGCCATGCCTCGGTTTCCTTTCACTTTGCCCATTTCATCTTCTTCTTTATTCTTGAGTCTGTTCTGTGTGAGATGCTAAATAGATGTGTGAATGCTCCAAACATTCACACATATGGTTTTCTACACCAAAATTAATCTATTTATTATTAAAGGCCTACTTAAACTGACGGAGGCAGATAATTACATATATCCATATTTGTGTGTTACTTCTTTATTTTCATAGTCATATTACAAAACAGCTAGTGTTCTTTATTTGTTATCTTTTGGTTGTCTGCAAGTACTGTGTGCCAACTTTGAGGAATGTGAAGGGGGAGATCTTCTCTGCTTCTCGTCTAAAACCGACTTTAGATAATAAACAAAAGTGACCTGGAGTGAGCTGAGAGAGAGGGGGAGTAGTAATAAATTATTTCTCTTATATTTCCCTTTGCCCAGCTGTGGAGTAAGAGGGACAAGGAGGGTGGGGGCAAGAGAGACGTTAAAGAAGATACATTTTCCGTATGTTGGGATTAGACCATTTTTAGCTGTGCGAGTGAGCACTTCTGTACAGGATTTGGTCTCACGTTTATTTCCAAGGACTTTGGAAATAAAATTACAAAATACCTATTCTGTCTCTGGTGGTTCTTCTACTCCGCTTTATGTGTCATCAAAAGAGCTTGGGAGTGACCATCAACTTGAATTCCCTGGGAGGAACCACTGGTCAAAACGCAACAATTTGGGGGCTCGTCCGGGATGACACACTGAGAATTGGACACCTCTTGCACTCTTCTGGACAGACTCACTTGGCCAAACATAAATCAAGGTAAGCAGAGCCTTTTTCTAAAATCTGTTTTAGGAGTCTGTTTTGAAGTATGTAAGTCAAACACTGTTTGTACCCCAGACACAGAGTGGCGATTTTGGTAGATTGATTGCATTTTTGCCTTGTCCGCCATTGCATATGGTGGCCAACTTGTGTCATTGCGTCTTGGATCTTTCACCTGTGACTAGAATAGTTGTAGGTTCAAGTCCTTTCATATGTTATATTCTTGGGTTCAAGTCCTTTTGAATAATACGATAAAGATTTAGGTTCAAATCCTTTAAAGATTACCGTGACGGGCTGCTTCACTGACGAGTAAGCAAATAGTCGGGTGTGGCTCGCCCGGGGGGTTTGGTCTCCCCTAAAAGAGTTCTAGGTTCAAATCCTTTCGTATGATAAATTCTTGGGTTCAAGTCCTTTTGAATGATACGATAAATTGCACGGGTGAAGATTGAGACAAAATAGACTAAATGGCCACGGAATATGATGGCGGTTGGGGAAAAAATGTGATGAATGTACTGTTGTCGACAATGAAATTAGCAGGTAGAGTTTAAAAAGAAAAAAAAAAAGAAAAAATGAAGAGAACGTTTCTTGAAAGGGTTAAGAGGGAGTTTACAACACTCGTAAAGTCATGAACTCAAACGTTTGGTAAATTAAGAAAAGTAACTGGAAGTTTTATGGTAAAGTGAAACGCAGAGAAAGAGCTTTCGTGCAGCTTTTTTCGTGTGTGTGTGTGTGTGTGTGTGTGTGTGTGTGTGTGTGTGTGTGTGTGTGTGTGTGTGTGTGTGTGTGTGTGCCGCGAGCATACGCGTGCTTGTGTGTGTGTGTGCGCTCGCTTGTGTGTGCGTGTGCATGTGTTGCTATTGGTGACGATGGAGTCCGCGGGGAGAGACAAAAAGGAACAAAGTAAAGTAGTTAAGGAGATGACTCGAGCACAGGACGAGGAACCTAACGGTTTAAAAGAAGGCTTACAGAACTTACGTGCTCGAGAATTTAAGAGTTTGACGGAAGAGAAAAGAAAGTTAGAGAAGAATATGATAAAATGCACTGGCTGGTCTTTAGTCTGTCGCAAATGCACCAGACTATTCAAACGACCCGCCCAGACTTTGACTAAGCCACCGCCCCCTACTCCAGTGACAAGCGAGGGAGGTACTCACACGCCCCCTCTAAGATTGAACCTACCTCCAAAACTTAAAATGTCTCCATCGGCTCAAATTCTTGACCCCTCTCTTTGCACGACTCACCATTTTCCTCCGGCAGATGGCAACCTCGCGCGTGCATACCAGACATGTTTGACACTTAACACTGACAATAGGGGCCTGCTTCAATATAAGACCTACTCAGTGGCCTAGTGGTTAGAGTGTCCGCCCTGAGATCGGTAGGTTGTGAGTTCAAACCCCGGCCGAGTCATACCAAAGACTATAAAAATGGGACCCATTACGTCCCTGCTTGGCACTCAGCATCAAGGGTTGGAATTGGGGGTTAAATCACCAAAAATGATTCCCGGGCGCAGCACCGCTGCTGCCCACTGCTCCCCTCACCTCCCAGGGGGTGATCAAGGGGATGGGTCAAATGCAGAGGACAAATTTCACCACACCTAGTGTGTGTGTGACAATCATTGGGACTTTAACTTTAACTTTTGCCGTCGCAGACATAAATGATAAATGATAAATGGGTTGTACTTGTATAGCGCTTTTCTACCTTCAAGGTACTCAAAGCGCTTTGACACTACTTCCACATTTACCCATTCACACACACATTCACACACTGATGGAGGGAGCTGCCATGCAAGGCGCTAACCAGCACCCATCAGGAGCAAGGGTGAAGTGTCTTGCTCAGGACACAACGGACATGACGAGGTTGGTACTAGGTGGGGATTGAACCAGGGACCCTCGGGTCGCGCACGGCCATTCTCTCACTGCGCCACGCCGTCCCTATGCAAGCCATTGTTGACCTTGCTTTCCCACCTCTCCCTCAGGGAGGGAACCTTTGGCTAAACACTTTGGACAAAGCTAACCCTTATATACACGGTGTCAAAAACAACACATGACAGGGACATCTTATTCATCACATGCAAAATTGGACAGAGCAGGATGATAACATCAAGGTTGGTGGTAGAGTAACAAGGAAACCACTACTTAAATTACAGATCGCCGAAGATGAAAAGTTAAAAGAACCAAAAGGTCAAAGATCAGCTAAAGTATATTCAGCAGTGGGTGACCTTGCTTTTGAGTCCCAGCAGGTGGAGGAAAGAATCCTCAACAGACGTGCGACCAGAGGGTTGGACTCGGGTGGTGGACACGGTGCTTTAAGGCCAAGACAGGGTGAAAACTGTTTCATCTGTGACCAGCCGGGTCACTGGCAACGTGAATGTCCTGACTCCTCTGAACGAGACAGGCTCCCAATTGCAGCCAAAACATCATACAGGCATGGCAAAGGACGTCCAAAGCAGAAGCCCCAGCAGGAAATACAAACAGGCCCCCTGCTGGATATAAGTGTCAACGGACAATGTTATCAGTTTGTGATTGACACTGGTGCCACCCACTCCTTTCTGAATGCATAGGTACCAAAGAAACTGTGTGCTTCCTTTTTGAAGGTCGAAGGCTTTGCTGAGGTCACAAGAATGTTACCTTTCACCAAACCACTTCCGGTTCAGATTGCTGGACACACACTGAAGCACCCCTTCGTGGTTGATCATCACACACCTTGCCTAATTGGTAATGACCTGCTTTACAAACTTTACCCTGACATTCAATATCACACAGAAGGAACCTTCCTGGTGTTACCTGACGGCTCAACCACCAAGCTGCGACACCACTACCAAAGCTCCTCCATGAGCTCATACCACAGCCTGAAACACCAGAAATGGCTGACATCTCCAACTGCTCTATCAGTGAAAACCCTGGCTGACTGAGATGCTTCCGTGTGTACCGCCACCCGACTCGATGATCACCAGTTAGACACTCATGCCAGGAGGCCTTTGACTCCTTTATATATATGTTGGAACTCAAGGTGTGGCTGCTCATGTTGACCTATCTTTGCAACAACTAGCATGGTATAAGATGGACACAATTGCTGTTCCACATTGTTCCCTTGCTCTCTGCCCGGCCTACCAAGCCAAGGACTTGGGTCCAATGACAAAACAGGGCGTAACTGCCACACATTGCACTGTTTATTGTTATGCTTTCCAAGAAAGAGAAGATGTTTTACTTACCAGCTGGATCGTATTTGGCTGAAATGAAAGAGAAAGCAGGTGAAATTCACATCTCATAAATGACAGCAGAGAGGAAACATTTGTGTCCCTCACCTTGTCTGCTTCGGCGACGCTTGATGATGAAGATGATGATGATGATCAAGAGGACCACCACAGCGAGGACCGCCAGCGTGGCAGTGAGGCTCACGTTGCCTGTTGGTATGGTATGATTGATTTGTTTGACAGCTGCTTCATAAGTCCCATGAAGGAACATCAGGTGGTTACATTGACACTATTCAACATGTGTCTTTCTCACCTTCATGGCTTGCGTTGCTCAGGATGCTTCTTCTCTCCAGCTTGGTGACCAGGTCCTCCTCGACGCCAGACAGATGGAACACACATTCGTACTTGCCCTCCACCTCGGCCGTCACCTCCACTTTCAGCTCCACCGACATCTGGAAGGTTCCGTCGGGGTTGGGGAGCAGCTCTCCGTGCTCCACGTCCTCGAAGATCTGCTCGCCGTCTTTCCTCCAAAACAAGTCGGCTCGGTCGGGGTAGAAACCTGTCGCCATGCAGCTGACCGGAGAGGATGGCGTCTTCTGGAGGAGGAACACCTCCGGAAGCTCTGCCCAGGAAGTGACGTGTGGATGGAGGATGACGTGGAGAGAAGATGGAGGTAAAGATGGAGTGAATAAAGGTAAAGTTGGAAAGAAAAAGGAGACATTTACGATGGAAAAAATGTAGGTAAAGAGAGAGAGAGAAAAGGCGAGAATGAAGGTAACGATGGAGTAAATGAAGGTGAAGACGGAGAGAAAAGATGAAAATAAAAGGTAAATATGGTGATAAAAGGAGAGAATGGAGGTAAAGATGTAGAGAAAAAGAGAAAATGAAGGGAAAGATGAGAAAAGAAGGCAAAGATGCAGAAACAAGGAGAAAATTGAGGTAAAGATGGAGGGAAAAGGAGAGAATGAAGGTTAAGATGGAGAAAAAGGGCGAGAATGAAGGTCAAGATGGAGAGAAAAAGGGCGAATGGAGGTAAAGATGGAGAGAAGGGAGGTAAAGATGGAGAGAATGAAGGTAAATATAAAGAGAAATGGAGAGAATGGAGGTAAAAATGGAGAGAAAAGGAGAAAATGAAGGGAAAGATGAGAGAAAATGAAGGGAAAGATGAGAGAAAAGAAGGAAAAGATGCAGAAAAAAGGAGAAAATTGAGGGAAAGATGGAGAGAAAAGGAGACAATGAAGGTAAAGATGGAGATAAATGGACAAAATGGAGGTAAAGATAGAAAAAAAGGAGAACATGTAGGTAAAGAGAGAGAGAAAAGGCGAGAATGAAGGTAAAGATGGAGAGAAAGGAGGTAAAGATGGAGAGAATGAAGGTAAAGAGAAATGGAGAGAATGGAGGTAAAGATGGAGCGAAAAGGAGATAATGAAGGTAAAGTTGGAGAGAATGAAGGTAAAGATGGAGATAAACGGACAAAATGGAGGTAAAGATAGAAAAAAGAGAAAAAGTAGGTAAAGAGAGAGAAAAGGCGAGAATGAAGGTAATGATGGAGTAAATGAAGGTAAAGATGGAGAGAAAAGGTGAGAATAAAAGGTAAAGATGGTGATAAAAGGAGAGAATGGAGGTGAAGATGGAGAGAAAAGGAAGAAATGAAGGGAAAGATGAGAGAAAAGAAGGAAAAGATGCAGAAAAAATGAGAGAATGGATGTAAAGATGGGAGAGAAAGGAGGTAAAGATGGGAGAGAATGAAGGTAAAGATAATGAGAAAAGGTGAGAAGAAAAGGTAACGATGGTGATAAAAGCAGAAAATGAAGAGAAAGATGAGAGAAAGTGAAGAGAAAGATGAGAGAAAAGAAGGAAAAGATGCAGGAAAATTGAGGTAAAGATGGAGCGAAAAAGAGAGAATGAAGGTAAAGATAGAGAGAAAAGGAGAGAATGAAGGTAAAGATGGAGAGAAAAGGAGAGAATGAAGGTAAAGATGGAGTAAATGAAGGTAAAGATGGAGAGAAAAGGAGAGAATGGAGGTAAAGATAGAAAAAAAGGAGAAAATGTAGGTAAAGAGAGAGAAAAGGCGAGAATGAAGGTAACGATAGAGTAAATGAAGGTAAAGATGGAGAGAAAAAGAGAGAATGAGGTAAAGATGAAAAGAAAAGGAGAGAATGGAGGTAAAGATGGAGAGAAAAGGAGAATGAAGGTAAAGATGGAGAGAATGGAGGTAAAGATGGAGAGAAAAGGAGAGAATGGAGGTAAAGATAAAGAGAAAAGGAGAGAATGGAGGTATAGATGTAGAGAAAAGGAGGTGAAGAGAAAAGAGTATAACGTGTAATGTCAGTAATGTTCCTATAGGGGGAGTGCTAACATGTTAAAAGGTGAAAGTACAAGGTGTGCTTCTACCTGTTCTCATTAGGACCTTCTTCCCATACTCCACATACTTCTTCAAGTAAGAAGGACAACGCTCAGTGAAATAATACTTAAAGTAGTCTAGTTGACGTATTTCTTGGTCCAACTTGAGTTTGGAGGGGAAAGCTTGTTGTTTTGCTGCAGTCCATGTCCATGTTTTCATGTCCAACGATATGAAATCTTCTCCATCATAACTGATCTGATACCAACCTTGAACCTCATCAGTCTCATCATTCCATTCACATCCTGACATCATCTGGAAAGTGTGAACACCTGAGAGACACAAAGTGTTGTAAAGCAGAGTGAAACTAACACACTACATGTCTTTGTTGTAGGTTATTATGGGATGGACAGAGACAAGGTATATCAGTGCAGTAATGTGTGTTTTTAATACAGTATGCAAATATCAAATAAATTAGAATAGTAGAAAGTTCAACATAAACAAACCTCCAGTTTGGTTGAAACGCTTCATGACTTTTTCAATGTTGACTTTGTAGATATGTTCATTGACAACATTCTTCTCTGTTTGTATCTGCCAGTAGTTTGGATCCTCTGCTGTGATTTTGTTCATCCAGTCCTGTTTGGATTCTGCTTTCCTGATGTTGTTGTCATAGTAACTAATCTCAACTTCATCAACATAACCAACACTCACATACTCTGGGAAGTTTGGAACTTGAGAGGATGCAGTGATGAAATACTTGAGTGAATGAATCACTGAAAGACAAAAGGCAGAAAAACAACATTTGATTGTTTAGTTTCATGTTGAACAATTCCTATTTGAAATGATGTTGTCTTCATTTCAACTTCAAACACTGCTGCTTCTCACAGTAAACAATCACTTCCTGTTCTAAGAGACAATATTTCATATTTATACCTCACTTTAAGACCACACACATGAATAACTTGACTTATTTCCTTCTACAAGTGTAAGTGTCAAATAAATATATGACATTATTGCTAGCAGAGAAGTAAAAGTCGTTTTTCTAGGCGAGGGGAAGTTCAAACTAGTGCATACTTGCCAACCCTCCCGGATTTTCCGGGAGACTGCCGATATTCAGCGCCTCTCCCGAAAACCTCCCGGGACAAATTTTCTCCCGAAAATCTCCCGAAATTCAGGCGGACCTGGAGGCCACGCCCCCTCCAGCTCTATGCGGACCTGGAGAGTCTGCATGGAGCAATGTTGTTGTAATATATTGAGTTGGAGGCAATAAACAGGCGAGGGGATGAAGTACGTCTCTTTACTGTAGACTTCAGAACAGACTCACACACTTGACGTCAGGTGCGCAACACCATGTAAATCGTTAGCCAACCAAAAAGTAACCCCAGTACGCTATAGCCAACATTCACCAGGAGATGGCAACAGACAAACATAGATCACAGAAATAAACAACCCAACCAAAAAATGCAGCAGCTCAATTAAAAAACTGTACCGTATTTTCCGCACCATTAGCCGCACCTAAAAACCACAAATTTACTCAAAAGCTGACAGTGCGGCTTTTAACCCGGTGCGCTTTATATATGGATAAATATTAAGATTCATTTTCATAAAGTTTCGTTCTCGCAACTTCGGTAAACAGCCGCCATCTTTTTTCCCGGTAGAACAGGAAGCGCTTCTTCTTCTACGCAAGCAACCGCCAAGGTAAGCACCCGCCCCCATAGAACAGGAAGCGCTTCTTCTTGTACTGTAAGCAACCACCCGCCCCCGGAAGAAGAAGAAGCGCGGTGCATGCTGGGATATGTGACGTTTCATTTCCATTTGTGTGTTTATGTAAAGACCCCAAAATGGCTCCTATTAAGTGTGTTGTCTGTCTAATTATAAATAATGCAGACAAGGCGTGTTAACTGAGTTCTCAACGTTTACTCACAGCGTGCTCATAACCACATTCTAACTGCCAGCATACAACAACGCTTCTCAGGGCTACCGCGCATGCTCGTAACTATCGTTGCATGCTGGGTAGTGTAGTTGTTATATTTGCTAGCTCATAACATCACATTAAGAGACACGCTTACGCGCTTAATTCAATACTCGCCGTCATTCCGGGTGGATTGACAAAAGACCTCCAGCCGCTAGATATTGGTGTCAACAGGGCATTTGAAGCTAGACTGCTAACTGCGTGGGAACAGTGGATGACAGAAGGCGAACACACCTTCACTAAGACAGGGAGGCAGCGCCAGACGACGCCAACATCTGCCAGTGGATCGTAAATGCCTGGGCAGATATTTCGGTCACAACTGTGGTCCGAGCTTTCCGGAAGGCAGGATTCACAGAACTGCTGGACAACAGCGACACTGACTCCGATGACTTCGACGAGACGGAACCGGCCATTTTGGATCCCACATTTGCCCAACTTTTCACTTCGGACACCGAAGACGAAGGATTTACGAATGAAGAATAACTTCAGAAAGTGAGCGCTATGTTTATTTTGTGTGTTGTGACATTAACGTTCGAGCAACATTATGTTGCTATTGCTCTGCACTATTTTGAATTTTACTATGTTTGTGATTGCACATTTGCGTACATTTTGGGAGTGAACAGAGTTGTTAGAACGCTGGTTTTTAATATATTATTAAAGTTTGACTGACCTATCTGACTGTTTTTTTGACATTCCCTTTAGCGCAGCGTAGGCGCGGCTTATAGTCCGGGGCGGCTTATAGGTGGACAAAGTTTTGAAATATGCCATTCATTGAAGGTGCGGCTAATAACCCGGGGCGGCTTATAGTGCGGAAAATACGGTACTTAAGCCACAATCTTTTTTTTTTAGTACTGAACTCTTAACCCTCATTTGTAAACAATAACATGCTTATTGTACAAACAGTATTTGTACACCTTTAACACAGATTTGTATACTGTCTTCAGAGATTCATTTTTTTTTGTGGTACTCGAAACCTTTCTGGGTACCTGTGGATCACTGGTGGGGTTTTTGTTGTGGGTGATCTGGGTTCTGATGATGGCAACTCAGCAGCCCTTGAATCTGGTTCAATGATGAGACTAGTTTGTGTCTGACTCACTGATGGTCCTGATGATGGAACTGAAACAGCACTGTCCAGTTGTACTGATGGCACATTTTCTGCAACTGGTGGAGACTAGATAACTGGCAGTCTCTCCATGTTTTCTCGCCATGGTAACATGTGATCCACATGCACTGTGCGCTGTCTCTGTCCCTCTTGATATATATATATATATATATATATATATATATATATATATATATATATATATATATATATATATATGTATGTGTGGGAAAAAATCACAAGACTACTTCATCTCTACAGGCCTGTTTCATGAGGGGGTTCCCTCAATCATCAGGAGATTTTAATGGACCACAAACCCAACTTCGCAAATAACCCAACATGCCGACTAATAAACCCAACTAAATCTGAAATAGGAAAAAATCAGCAAAATAATCCTGGACAGAGTCAACACAAAAATCAAGGACAAAACACCACTCAACCAATGGAGAAATACAGCAGCAGTAATCAAATGGTTCAACAACATCCAAGACAAACAACAGCACAACTTTATCTCCTTCGATATCGAAGAATTTTACCCTTCCATCACGCAAGACCTACTGACTCAAGCACTAGACTTCGCCTCAGACTACGACTCAATCACAGGCAACGAAAGAAACATCATCATCCACGCAAAAAACTCCATTCTCATCCACAACAGTACACCATGGCAAAAAAAGAACAATGCAACATTTGACGTCACTATGGGAAGTTTTGACGGAGCAGAAACGTGTGAACTCGTTGGGAGTTTCCTCCTCTCCCAGCTCGCTAGCCTCAACCTGAACCTTGGTATTTACCGTGATGACGGACTGGCAGTGTGTCGCGCCTCGCCAAGGAGCAGCGAGAATACCAAGAAGCACATATGCCAAATTTTCAAAGAGAACGGCCTACGGATCACGATTGAAGCCAACAAGCAAACCGTCAACTTCCTTGACGTCACTTTCAACCTGAGAAATAACAGCTATCAACCATTCACGAAACCCAACACAACACTCCAATACGTACACCATGACAGCAACCACCCACCCACCACCACGAAAAGAATACCTACCGGAATTAATAAAAGGCTATCGATGCTGTCATCTAGCAAAGCTGAATTTGACCAAGCAACCCCCCCGTACCAAAAAGCCCTTGATGAAGGCGGATACAATTTCACCCTCACCTATGAACCCACGCCAGGAAACCAACCAAAAAAGAACAGAAAACGAAACGACATCATCTGGTACAACCCCCCATACAGCAAAAACGTCTCAACTAACATTGGACACAAATTCCTCAATCTGATTGACAAACACTTTCCCAAAGACAACACCCTAAGAAAAGTATTCAACAAGAACAACATTAAATTGAGCTACAGCTGTATGAACAATATACGACAAATTATCTCAAACCACAACAAAACAATTGCAAATGAGCCGTCGGCCCCCAGACAGAGCGACTCCAAAACCAACAAAGACTGCAACTGTCGAAAGAAACCTGATTGCCCTCTCAACGGGGGGTGCTTACAAACATCAGTTGTCTACCAATCTAAGGTAACACGCAAGGACATTAACACATCCGACACATATGTAGGATTAACCGAGGGGGAGTTCAAAACCAGATGGAACAATCACAAGGCTTCTTTCAGGAACCAAAACCTGCGGAATACCACAGAACTCAGCAAACACATTTGGGACCTCAAAGACAATAATGTTGAATATTCAATAACATGGCAAATTCTTGCATCCAGCACACCTTACAATAGTGGTAATAAAAGATGCAACCTATGCTTGAAAGAGAAACTGTTTATTATTTACCGTCCAGACCTGTCATCCCTCAACAAGCGCAGCGAAATTGTAACAGCATGCCGCCACAGACGGAAACACCTCCTAGGTAACACATGAGCCAATCACCACGCCCCTACGCCAGCCTGTACCCACCCACTCTGTGCCCTATATAAACCATGGTATGTGAATGCTCCCATTAAAATCTCCTGATGATTGAGGGAACCCCCCCTCATGAAACAGGCCTGTAGAGATGAAATAGTCTTGTGATTTTTTTCCCACACATACATATATATATATATATATATATATATATATATATATATATATATATATATATATATATATATATATATATATATATATATATATATATATATATATATTATTATATATATATATGGGCTTCACGGTGGCAGAGGGGTTAGTGCATCTGCCTCACAATACGAAGGTCCTGAGTAGTCTTGGGTTCAATTCCGGGCTCGGGAACTTTCTGTGTGGAGTTTGCATGTCCTCCCCGTGACTGCGTGGGTTCCCTCCGGGTACTCCGGCTTCGTCCCACCTCCAAAGACATGCACCTGGGGATAAGTTGATTGGCAACACTAAATTGGCCCTCGTGTGTGGATGTGAGTGTGAATGTTGTCTGTCTATCTGTGTTGGCCCTGCGATGAGGTGGCGACTTGTCCAGGGTGTACACCGCCTTCCGCCCGATTGTAGCTGAGATAGGCTCCAGCGCCCCCCGCGACCCCAAAGGGAATAAGCGGTAGAAAATGGATGGATGGATGGATGGATATATATATATATATATATATATATATATATATATATGAAATACTTGACTTAGTGAATTCTAGCTGTAAATATACTCCTCCCCTCTTAGCCACGCCCCCGCCCCACCCCGACCACGCCCCCACCCCCCACCTCCCGAAATCGGAGGTCTCAAGGTTGGCAAGTATGAACTAGTGATGTCACTGCCAAAGCATGGAAATATAGCAGCGCCTTATGGGATGTTTACAATGGAATACAAGAACAATATTACAATACTCTTCATTTAAATATTAGGACTATTCCCAGTAAAAAAGCATTTAAGAAACATGTAAAGTCACTTTTTAGACTTGAGAGTTAATAATTCATGTTGTCAATTTGAGAACTTTTTTTTTTTCTCTTTCCCTTTTTCCTTTCTTTTATTGCAACTGGATCTGTGTACTATTATTTTATTTTATTATTTGGAGAATTTTATTTTTATTTTATTTTATTTGTAACTGAATTACATTATTATTTTACTTTGTACTTTTGAAAAGAACCCCAGGAAGACTAGCCTGGCGTTTGTGCGTCGACTAATGGGGATCCTCAATAAACAATAAACAATAAACAATAATCCATCCATCCATTTTACTACCGCTTGTCCCTTTGGGGGTCAAATTATTTCAGAATAATTCCCAACAATAGAGTAATTTTTGTGTACATTAAATGATTCTGATCTACATCTCATCTTATAACTGATACTACTGATTGTTTCCTGGATTAATTATTGTTATTTTCCTATTTAAAAGTGAAACCGGAAATGCTAAAGTAAAAAGTTTGATGTAGTTTGCTGTTAAAGTGAGACAACTTGAACAAGTTTGACTCATGAAAAGTTTGAGCAACAAATGAAGATGCAAACTATTGACTAGTGATGGGTCCGGCAACACCGATGCATCGGCGCATGCGTCGAGCTCATAGAGCAAAACCCTGTGTCGGTGCGCGTACCGCTTTTAGAAAGTCACGTGACCGATCATGAGCTGTTTTGGTCACGTGACCGATACGCCAACTGTGTCGCACTGACGCCTCCTCTGTGCCCTGTGAGCGGCTCTTTTCTACAGCCGGAGAAATAATAACTAAGAAGAGAAATCGTCTAAAATGTAATACGTCGGAAAAACTTTTTTTTAATTTTTTTTATAAAAATGTGTAAAAAAATAAAATAAAAAAAAATTCCCGGTCCACAATCATCCACAACACGTTCTCTTAGATTCCCATGTTATGATACATGTTCACATTATTTATTGACTGTATCTAAAAAAGATACAAATATATTTTTATTTAAATGAAGATATGAAATAATACTAAATGAAATACAATACAAATGGTTTATATTATTGTATATACTAGGGCAGGGGTCACCAACGCGGTGCCCGCGGTCACCAGGTAGCCCGTAAGGACCAGATCAGTCGCCCGCTGGCCTGTTCTAAAAAAAGCTCAAAGAGCAGCACTAACCAGTGAGCTGCCTCTATTTTTTTTCAATTTTATTTATTTACTAGCAAGCTGGTCTCGCTTTGCTCGACATTTTTAATTCTAGAAGAGACAAAACTCAAATAGAATTTGAAAATCCAAGAAAATATTTTAAAGACTTGGTCTTCACTTGGAATAAGCGGTAGAAAATGGATGGATGGATGGGTCTTCACTTGTTTAAATAAATTCATTCATTTCCTACTTTGCTTCTTATTACTTTTAGAAATACAATTTTAGAGAAAAAATACAACCTTAAAAATGATTTTAGGATTTTTAAACAAATATACCTTTTTACCTTTTAAATTTCTTCCTCTTCTTTCCTGAACATTTAAATCAATGTTCAAGTAATTTTTTTTAATTTTATTATTATTGTAAAGAATAATAATTATTTTAGCTTCTGGTTTTTCGACGAAGAATATTTGTGAAATATTTCTTCAAACTTACTATGATTAAAATTCAAAAAAATTATTCTGGCAAATCTAGAAAATCTGTAGAATCAAATTTAAATCTTATTTCAAAGTATTTTGAATTTCTTTTAAAATTTTTGTTCTGGAAAATCTAGAAGAAATACTGATTTGTCTTTGTTAGAAATATAGCTTGGTCCAATTTGTTAAATATTCTAACAAAGTGCAGATTGGATTTTAACCAATTTAAAACATGTCATCAAAATTCTAAAATGTATATTAATCAGGAAAAATTACTAATGATGTTCCATAAATTATTTTTTTTATTTTTTCAAAAAGATTCAAATTAGCTAGTTTTTCTCTTCTTTTTGTCGGTTGAATTTTGAAATTTAAAGAGTCAAAATTGAAGATAAACTATGTTTCAAAATTTTATTTTAATTTTTTTCGTGTTTTCCCCTCTTTTAAACCGTTCAATTAAGTGGGTTTTTTCATCATTTATTCTCTACAAAAAAACCTTCCGTAAAAGGAAAAAAAAAATGTACGACGGAATGACAGACAGAAATACCCATTTTTTTATATACAGGTAAAAGCCAGTAAATTAGAATATTTTGAAAAACTTGATTTATTTCAGTAATTGCATTCAAAAGGTGTAACTTGTACATTATATTTATTCATTGCACACAGACTGATGCATTCAAATGTTTATTTCATTTAATTTTGATGATTTGAAGTGGCAACAAATGAAAATCCAAAATTCTGTGTGTCACAAAATTAGAATATTACTTAAGGCTAATACAAAAAAGGGATTTTTAGAAATGTTGGCCAACTGAAAAGTATGAAAATGAAAAATATGAGCATGTACAATACTCAATACTTGAAACTACTACAGGAAACAGAGTGGACCGACACCAGCAGATGACATGGCACCCCAAACCATCACCCAACCATGCAAATTTTGCATTTTCTTTGGAAATCGAGGTCCCAGAGTCTGGAGGAAGACAGGAGAGGCACAGGATCCACGTTGCCTGAAGTCTAGTGTAAAGTTTCCACCATCAGTGATGGTTTGGGGTGCCATGTCATCTGCTGGTGTCGGTCCACTCTGTTTCCTGAGATCCAGGGTCAACGCAGCCGTCTACCAGCAAGTTTTAGAGCACTTCATGCTTCCTGCTGCTGACCTGCTCTATGGAGATGGAGATTTCAAGTTCCAACAGGACTTGGCGCCTGCACACAGCGCAAAATCTACCCGTGCCTGGTTTACGGACCATGGCATTTCTGTTCTAAATTGGCCCGCCAACTCCCCTGACCTTAGCCCCATAGAAAATCTGTGGGGTATTGTGAAAAGGAAGATGCAGAATGCCAGACCCAAAAACGCAGAAGAGTTGAAGGCCACTATCAGAGCAACCTGGGCTCTCATAACACCTGAGCAGTGCCAGAAACTCATCGACTCCATGCCACGCCGCATTAACGCAGTAATTGAGGCAAAAGGAGCTCCAACCAAGTATTGAGTATTGTACATGCTCATATTTTTCATTTTCATACTTTTCAGTTGGCCAACATTTCTAAAAATCCCTTTTTTGTATTAGCCTTAAGTAATATTCTAATTTTGTGACACACGGAATTTTGGATTTTCATTTGTTGCCACTTCAAATCATCAAAATTAAATGAAATAAACATTTGAATGCATCAGTCTGTGTGCAATGAATAAATATAATGTACAAGTTACACCTTTTGAATGCAATTACTGAAATAAATCAAGTTTTTCAAAATATTCTAATTTACTGGCTTTTACCTGTATATGAATGTATTTATTTAGCTATTCTTGTTTAAATCACACTTACATGTAACTTACAAATGACAATATATTTATTTATTTAAGTGTGTATCAAACTGGTAGCCCTTCGCATTAATCAGTACCCAAGAAGTAGTTCTTGGTTTCAAAAAGGTTGGTGACCCCTGTACTAGGGCATAAAATCAGTGTCAGTTGAGTCGGTCCATAGGTTGCCTGTAGGGATTTTTAATGTCCAGCAGATGTCAGTATTTAGTGACACAGTATCGACACAGTATCAATACAGTTTTGCAATGTGTCGAAACGCTTCATGACGCCTCATCAACCCATCACTACTATTGACTGATTGATGTTGGTGAAAAGAGAAGAGCGTCAATAATAATGAGAAGAAGTATTTAGGATGAAATGAGCATGTAGGAATGAGGTGTATAAAGTTGTCAAGAAAGTGGACTTACCAGGCGTCACGCTGTGTGTTTGTACAACTAGGAGAAAGAAGAAAAGCAAGTTCATCATTAAATGTCACAAGTGCACAAGTCAATAAAAAAGTTTCTAGTTTTAATCCTCAGAGAAAAACAAGGCGACGACAACTTGCTTGACGAGTAAACATGAAATGGACGCCAAGGCGGAAACGAGCTTTTATATCAAATCGGGAAATCACGTGACTTGACAGAAGTTTCTGGAGGCGGAGACAAATATTTGACAGCCACGCAGTTCCTCCACTGCAGCTAACACATGAATATTAACAAAATAAAAGTCATATCATCATTACAAGAATAAAAGCGAATCTAGCGAGGGTGACGTCATGTTTTTTGAAGCAGCTTTATTATAATACACACACAAACTTTATAGGAACAATCAGGCCCGGCCCTAACCAATCTGGCGCCCTAGGCAAGATTTTAGGTGGCGCCCCCCCACATCGGCAGTGAAGTGTATATACTCACAAGAAACCGAATAGCTTTGTCTTTGACCTTTTTTTTTTACTTACAACCAGAGGTGGGTAGTAACGCGCTACATTTACTCCGTTACATCTACTTGAGTAACTTTTGGGATAAATTGTACTTCTAAGAGTAGTTTTAATGCATCATACTTTTACTTTTACTTAAGTATATTTATAGAGAAGGAACGCTACTTTTACTCCGCTACTTTTATCTACATTCAGCTCGCTACTCGCTACTAATTTTTATCGATCTGTTAATGCACGCTTTGTTTGTTTTGGTCTGTCAGACAGACCTTCAAAGTGCCTGCGTTTCAACAAATACAGTCACTGGTGACGTTCACTCCGTTCCACCAATCAGATGCAGTCACTGGTGACGTTGGACCAATCAAACAGAGCCAGGGGTCACATGACCTGACTTAAACAAGTTGAAAAACTTATGGGGGTGTTACCATTTAGTGGTCAATTGTACGGAATATGTACTGTACTGTGCAATCTAATCATAAAAGTTCCAATCAATCAATCAAAAGTGTGAGGGAAAAAATATACTTTTTTTATTTCGACCGTACATCCCGTCAAAAGCCTCAAGACTGACCGCACATGAGGACGTTCCTGTCTTCACAATAAAAGTGCCGCTCCATCGCACCTGCGCTTTCAAAACAAGAGTCTCCGAAAGCCAGCGCAAACAAGCTAGCAAGCTACGGAGTTTGACGCCAATATATTTCTTGTAAAGTGTATAAAAACGAATATGGAAGCTGGACAAATAAGGTGCCAAAAACCAACCACTTTCATGTGGTATTAGACAGAAAGGAGGAACTTTTCTTCCCCTCCATTTGAAAACGTGGACGTTATCATCACTACTGTCTGATTACAATCAACGCAAGTCATCAGAATCAGGTAATACACCAACTTATATTCTAGTCTGCATGAAAGAAAGGAATCTATATGTTAAACATGCATGTATATTCATTAAAACATCTTTAACATGTAAACAAAAACAGCAAAATAAATACATATAAATTATATACTGTATATATCAATGTATATGTATGTATATATATATGTGTGTGTGTGTGTATGTTACTCATCAGTTACTCAGTACTTGAGTAGTTTTTTCACAACATACTTTTTACTTTTACTCAAGTAAATATTTGGGTGACTACTCCTTACTTTTACTTGAGTAATAAATCTCTAAAGTAACAGTACTCTTACTTGAGTACAATTTCTGGCTACTCTACCCACCTCTGCTTACAACTATACCTAATATATAAAGGGGTGGAAAAGTGACTATTACCTGCAGGGCAAACATTAGCTAACCAGAAGGCAATAACAATGTAAACAAAAACACCTGCTTAAAAGATCTAATACAAATGTCCCTGAGGAATGTAAGGTGGGAGTACTGTAATTACCTAACGTTACATTATTATTTTCCATAACAATTTAGCCCCCTCCACAATATTAACCCGACGTTAAAACAGAACTAGCTATTTATTGATTAGCAATTGCCGAATCATGTAACATTAGCTTAATGCTAAAAAGCCAGGTTACTATCACATTCTGTAACAGACAAATAATTTCATGTAGGCTAACGTTACCTACCTGCTAACTCTGTCTTTTCTCGTTTCTCCTCCTCTTCTTTTCTCTTTTTTCTTCCCTGGGCACCTGACAGTTTTGACCGTTTTGACATCTTGTGTTGATTTTTTGATGTGGTGACGTCCAAAAAGAGTCATGAGGGGGGGGGGGGGGGGGGGGGGGGGCGCACCGTGCGGGGGGAAGGGGGAGCGTAATGTTGTAACAAATAATATTTATATTAAATAGGCTTTAATTTGCATTTTAATTAACGTGGGATTATTTTTTGTATTTAGAAATAATAGTACCAACTTTTTTTTCTTTTTTTTTTCTCCAACATTTGTGGCACTGGCGTGGCGCCCCCTGATGGACGGCGCCCTTAGCATTTGCCTATACGGCCTATGCCACGGGCCGGCCCTGGGAACAATACACAACAACAAGATGAACATTTTACATAAGTCATATTGTAGCGTCTAAGCGTTTAAAACACTCTTTTAAAAACACAAAAAACTTTTTTATTTGTTATTGTTTGTATTTTTGTAATAATTGAACATACATACACAATGCACACACACATCAAGGCACTTTCAACACAATACGATTCAATATTTTACAGCAAGTTAAACAATTACATAGGAATATAAAATACATCAAATTAAATACAATGCTCATTCCAACCAGACTTTGAAAAAAAAGACACAATACAAATGAGATTAAAATAAAAATACATATATAAGTAAATAAAATAAATAAAAAACTGGGCTTGTTTAAAACATACTTGCCAACCCTCCCGAATTTTTCGGGAGACTCCCGAAATTCAGCGCCTCTCCCTAAAACCCTCCCGGGGACAAATATTCTCCCGAAAATCTCCCGATTTTCAGCCGGAGCTGGAGGCCACGCCCCCTCCAGCTCCATGCGGACCTGAGTGAGGACAGCCTTTTTTCATGACGGGAGGACAACAGGGTGACAAGAACTAAATCATCCAGACTAGAGATAAATTGTATTATTATGTTTATCTCACCTAAAAATAAATATATTTATTAATTAAATAAATAAATAAATAAATACATTTTTAACTATATTTTGCTAAAAACATCAAAATTAATTGTATTTTTCTTTGTATTTTTTCCTGACTCCTTATTACATCTAGCCATAGAATTATACATTAAAATTGTCACACCTGGGTGAAGTCTTGTCTGGGTTTCGTCTGGTTTCATGTTGTCTTGTCATTTCCTGTTTTATTTTGAAAGGTCAACTCTCCCTCTCGTTTCAGGTCACTTGCTTTTCCTCTCGTTTCACTGGTCTGATGTCTCTCCTGATTGCCTGATTGTGCCCACCTGTGTCACCCTCCCTCATGTGTATAAATGTCTCTTCTTCCTCTTGTCTTGTGCCAGAGTATATCGTCTCGCTACGTACCTCCAGCCTTGTCCACAGCCTTGATAAGTATTGTCTCGCTTTATTTATTGATTTCTTTGTTTCCTCTGAGAGAGTGATTTTCTTTTGCTAAAGTTTTTTCGGTCAAGTCTTTTTGTATCAATTTTCTTAGTGCCTTGTCTTCCTTTTTTTCCTCCTTCTGGAGCGCTTTTAGTTTGCAAGCTTCTCGACTTCTTTTCATGAGTGAAATTATCTTTTTGTAGATTATCATAGATTGTTGGTTTTTTGTTATTAGACTTATATAGAAATTTTGCTATTGCCCTTTTCCTCCTTATGGAGTGATTTTCTGTTTATTGCCTTATGACCTATGCTACACATCCTCTAGTTACTCAAGTATATCATAGATAGATTTTGTAGCCACTTTGTTTAATCACTCTGTCCAAGAGATAGCAAAGAAAACTAATTAAATAAAGTCTGAGTCAATTGTCTCTCTTCTGCATCTGAGTCCTCATTTTTGCCAAGACATAACATTATACTCTGGCCAGAATGGACTCAGCAGAGGCTAAACAACTGACGGAAATCCTGCGCGCCCAGGAATCACGGCTCGCCCGACAGGAGGACTTTCAGACGGCGATGGCAGCGAACATGGGTCACCTTTCCTCCCAGCTGCAAGGACTACTCGGGCAGTTTGCTCGACCAGAACCGGCGTCTCCGCCCCCCACGGCAACCGCCGCTCCCACTCTGTCGTCACCTCCTACCGGAGCCGGATGCAAGCTGGCCCCTCCGGCACCATACGCTGGCGCCCCCGGTTTGTGCAAAACCTTTTTGATTGACTGTGCTATTCACCAAACTGGATCTACGCAACGCTTACCATCTGGTCCGAATTAGAGAGGGAGACGAGTGGAAGACTGGATTCAACACACCCAGCGGCCACTATGAATACAGGGTCATGCCCTTCGGACTCACCAATGCTCCCGCCGTGTTCCAAGCAATGATCAATGACGTTCTAAGAGACTTCCTGGACCATTTTGTGTACGTCTACCTTGACGATATATTGATTTATTCTCCTGACAGTGATACTCACCAAGTCCACGTAACTCAGGTTTTAAAGAGACTCTTGGACAATGACTTGTATGTTAATGCTGAAAAGAGTGTTTTTCATGCCGACACTGTCTCCTTCCTGGGCTTCATTGTAGCTCCTGGAAGAGGGCAGATGGATCCGGCTAAAGTTAGCGCTGTGGCTGATTGGCCTACACCTGACAACCGCAAGAAGGTTCAGCAATTCTTGGGTTTTGCTAACTTTTACAGGCGTTTTGTCAGAAGCTTCAGCGCAATAGCTGCTCCGCTCCATGCTCTTACCTCTCCCCAGGTGCGGTTCCACTGGTCTCCAGAGGCAGAGAGGGCCTTCCAGACACTCAAACACCGCTTCACCTCAGCGCCCATCCTCACCATTCCGGACCCGCAGCGCCAGTTCGTCGTGGAAGTGGACGCTTCTAATGAAGGAGTAGGAGCGGTCCTGTCTCAACGTTCTCAACAGGACGGCAAGATGCATCCCTGTGCCTTTCTGTCGCGGCGGCTGTCCAAAGCTGAAAGAAACTATGATGTTGGCAATCATGAGTTGCTGGCGGTGAAGCTCGCCTTGGAGGAATGGAGGCATTGGCTTGAGGGGGCCGAACACCCATTCATCGTCTGGACTGATCACAAGAATCTGGAATACATCAAGAAGGCTAAGAGACTCAACTCTCGCCAGGCCAGGTGGGCGCTTTTTTTTAATCGCTTTTCCTTTTCGCTCTCCTACAGGCCGGGGTACCGCAACGTCAAGCCAGACGCCCTGTCACGACTGTTCGACCCCGAGCTTGAGGCCAAGCAACCTGAGACCATCCTTCCACTGAACTGTGTGGTAGGAGCGGTAACTTGGCCAATAGAAACTGAGGTAAAGCAAGCTAACGGTGTGGCCCCGCCACCTAGGGGATGTCCTGATAATCGATTGTTTGTCCCCATTGAGCTGCGTCCCCGGGTGATTCATTGGGCCCACACCTCGCTGCTTTCATGTCATCCGGGAGTTAAAAGAACAATGTTTGTGATCTCCCGGCGGTTCTGGTGGCCAGCCATGGAGACGGAGGTCCGGGAGTACGTAGAGGCGTGTTCGGTCTGTGCCAGGAACAAGACATCTTCCAGGTCTCGCATGGGACTTCTCCACCCGCTCCCCATCCCCTCCAGACCATGGTCAGACATCGCGATGGACTTCGTTACAGGGCTCCCGGTCTCACAAGGTAAGACCACCGTCCTCACTGTGGTCGACAGATTCTCCAAGATGGTCAGATTCATCGCTTTGCCTAAATTACCATCCGCCAAGGAGATGGCGGAGATTATGATGACTAATGTGTTCAGAGTTCATGGATTCCCCAAAGACATTGTTTCAGACCGGGGGCCCCAATTTGTATCACGGTTCTGGAGGGAGTTCTGCCGACTAATTGGAGCCAAGGCCAGCCTAACATCTGGATATCATCCGGAAGCCAATGGCCAGACCGAACGACTAAACCAGCAGCTGGAAACCGGCCTCCGGTGCTTGGTCTGCCAGAACCCCTCCACATGGAGCAAGCACCTGGTCTGGGTAGAGTATGCGCACAATTCATTGCCTACATCAGCCACCGGCCTCTCTCCCTTTCATTGTGCCTTAGGGTACCAGCCCCCTCTCTTTCCCGAGAATGAGTTGGAAGTGTCGGTCCCCTCCGCCCATGCCATGGTCAAACGTTGTCGCCGTATTTGGGCAGCCGCCCGCCAGGTATTGAACAAACAAGGAGATCGGATGAAGCGGGCGGCAGACCGCAAGAGACGGCCTGCACCCGCCTACCAGCCTGGTCAGAAAGTCTGGCTATCAGCCAAGGACCTACGCCTCAAGGTTCCATCAAAGAAACTGGCACCAAGTTTTGTAGGCCCATTCCCAATCAATAAACTCGTCGGACCTGCAGCGGTACGGCTTCGTCTGCCCCGATCCCTCCGCGTCCATCCCACCTTCCACGTCAGTCAGATCAAACCAGCCAAAGTAAGCACCATGGTCCCAGCCACCACGTCCCCTCCACCACCCGAAATGATCGAAGGCGGACCAGTATACAAGGTTAAACGCTTGTTGGCAGTACGCAACCGGGGCCGGGGAAGACAATTCCTGGTGGATTGGGAAGGATATGGACCCGAAGAGAGACAGTGGGTTCCGTCCCGCCACATTGTCGACCCCACTCTCATCAGGGACTTCTATAGACTCCACCCTGAGGTTCCTGGGCCGTCAGGAGTCGGCCTTAGAGGGGGGGGGGGGGGGGGGGGGGGTTCTGTCACACCTGGGTGAAGTCTTGTCTGGGTTTCGTCTGGTTTCATGTTGTCTTGTCATTTCCTGTTTTATTTTGAAAGGTCAACTCTCCCTCTCGTTTCAGGTCACTTGCCCTTCCTCCCATTTCACTGGTCTGATGTCTCTCCTGATTGCCTGATTGTGCCCACCTGTGTCACCCTTCCTCATGTGTATACATGTCTCTTCTTCCTCTTGTCTTGTGCCAGAGTATATCGTCTCGCTACGTACCTCCAGCCTTGCCCACAGCCTTGCCCACAGCCTTGTCCACAGCCTTGATAAGTATTGTCTCGCTTTATTTATTGATTTCTTTGTTTCCTCTGAGAGAGTGATTTTCCATCCATCCATCCATTTTCTACCGCTTATTCCCTTCGGGGTTGCGGGGGGCGCTGGAGCCAATCTCAGCTACAATCGGGCGGGAGGCGGGGTACACCCTGGACAAGTCGCCACCTCATCGCAGGGCCAACACAGATAGACACACAACATTCACACTCACATTCACACATTTTCTTTTGCTAAAGTTTTTTCGGTCAAGTCTTTTTGTATCAATTTTCTTAGTGCCTTGTCTTCCTTTTTTCCCTCGTTCTGGAGCGCTTTTAGTTTGCAAGCTTCTCGACTTCTTTTCATGAGTGAAATTATCTTTTTGTAGATTATCATAGATTGTTGGTTTTTTGTTATTAGACTTATATAGAAATTTTGCTATTGCCCTTTTCCTCCTTATGGAGTGATTTTCTGTTTATTGCCTTATGACCTATGCTACACATCCTCTAGTTACTCAAGTATATCATAGATAGCTCCTCTCTGAGCTGCCACCTTAACGTGGTAGAGGAGTTTGCGTGTCCCAATGATCCTAGGAGCTATGTTGTCCGGGGGCTTCCATGCCCCCTGGTAGGGTCTCCCAAGACAAACAGGTCCTAGGTGAGGGATCAGACAAAGAGCAGCTCGAAGACTTCTATGGAAATGCAAGAACCGAGACTCAGATTTCCCTCGCCCGGACGCGGGTCACTGGGGCCCCCCTCTGGAGCCAGGCCCGGAGTTGGGGCACGATGGCGAGCGCCTGGTGGCCGGGCCTGTCCCCATGGGGCCCGGCTGGGCACAGCCCGAAGAGGCAACGTGGGTCCCCCCTCCAATGGGCTCACCACCCATAGCAGGGGCCATAGAGGTCGGGTGCAATGTGAGCTGGGCGGTAGCCGAAGGCAGGGCACTTGGCGGTCCGATCCTCGGCTACAGAAGCTAGCTCTTGGGACGTGGAACGTCACCTCGCTGGGGGGGAAGGAGCCTGAGCTAGTGCGCGAGGTAGAGAAGTTCCGGTTGGATATAGTCGGACTCACCTCGACGCACAGCAAGGGCTCTGGAACCAGTTCTCTCGAGAGGGGCTGGACTCTCTTCCACTCTGGCGTTGCCAGCAGTGAGAGGCGACGGGCTGGGGTGGCAATTCTTGTTGCCCCCCGGCTCAGAGCCTGCATGTTGGAGTTCAACCCGGTGGACGAGAGGGTAGCTTCCCTCCGCCTTCGGGTGGGGGGACGGGTCCTGACTGTTGTTTGCGCTTACGCGCCAAACAGCAGCTCAGAGTATCCACCCTTTTTGGATTCACTCGAGGGAGTACTTGAGAGTGCGCCCCCGGGTGATTCCCTCGTTCTACTGGGGGACTTCAACGCTCATATTGGCAACGACAGTGAAACCTGGAGAGGCGTGATTGGGAAGAATGGCCGCCCGGATCTGAACCCAAGTGGTGTTTTGTTATTGGACTTTTGTGCCCGTCACGGATTGTCCATAACGAACACCATGTTCAAGCATAAGGGTGTCCATATGTGCACTTGGCACCAGGACACCCTAGGCCGCAGTTCTATGATCGACTTTGTAGTTGTGTCATCGGATTTGCGGCCTCATGTTTTGGACACTCGGGTGAAGAGAGGGGCGGAGCTTTCTACCGATCACCACCTGGTGGTGAGTTGGCTGCGATGGTGGGGGAGGATGCCGGACAGACCTGGCAGGCCCAAACGCATTGTGAGGGTTTGCTGGGAACGTCTGGCAGAGTCTCCTGTCAGAGAGAGTTTCAATTCCCACCTCCGGAAGAACTTTGAACATGTCACGAGGGAGGTGCTGGACATTGAGTCCGAGTGGACCATGTTCCGCACCTCTATTGTCGAGGCGGCTGATTGGAGCTGTGGCCGCAAGGTAGTTGGTGCCTGTCGTGGCGGTAATCCTAGAACCCGTTGGTGGACACCGGCGGTGAGGGATGCCGTCAAGCTGAAGAAGGAGTCCTATCGGGTTCTTTTGGCTCATGGGACTCCTGAGGCAGCGGACAGGTACCGACAGGCCAAGCGGTGTGCGGCTTCAGCGGTCGCGGAGGCAAAAACTCGGACATGGGAGGAGTTCGGGGAAGCCATGGAAAACGACTTCCGGACGGCTTCGAAGCGATTCTGGACCACCATCCACCGCCTCAGGAAGGGGAAGCAGTGCACTACCAACACCGTGTATGGTGCGGATGGTGTTCTGCTGACCTCGACTGCGGAAGTTGTGGATCGGTGGAGGGAATACTTCGAAGACCTCCTCAATCCCACCAACACGTCTTCCTATGAGGAAGCAGTGCCTGAGGAATCTGTGGTGGGCTCTCCTATTTCTGGGGCTGAGGTTGCTGAGGTAGTTAAAAAGCTCCTCGGTGGCAAGGCCCCGGGGGTGGATGAGATCCGCCCGGAGTTCCTTAAGGCTCTGGATGCTGTAGGGCTGTCTTGGTTGACAAGACTCTGCAGCATCGCGTGGACATCGGGGGCAGTACCTCTGGATTGGCAGACCGGGGTGGTGGTTCCTCTCTTTAAAAAGGGGAACCGGAGGGTGTGTTCTAACTATCGTGGGATCACACTCCTCAGCCTTCCCGGTAAGGTCTATTCAGGTGTACTGGAGAGGAGGCTACGCCGGATAGTCGAACCTCGGATTCAGGAGGAACAGTGTGGTTTTCGTCCTGGTCGTGGAACTGTGGACCAGCTCTATACTCTCGGCAGGGTCCTTGAGGGTGCATGGGAGTTTGCCCAACCAGTCTACATGTGCTTTGTGGACTTGGAGAAGGCATTCGACCGTGTCCCTCGGGAAGTCCTGTGGGGAGTGCTCAGAGAGTATGGGGTTTCGGACTGTCTGATTGTGGCGGTCCGCTCCCTGTATGATCAGTGTCAGAGCTTGGTCCGCATTGCCGGCAGTAAGTCGGACACGTTTCCAGTGAGGGTTGGACTCCGCCAGGGCTGCCCTTTGTCACCGATTCTGTTCATAACTTTTATGGACAGAATTTCTAGGCGCAGTCAAGGCGTTGAGGGGATCCGGTTTGGTGGCTGCAGGATTAGGTCTCTGCTTTTTGCAGATGATTTGGTCCTGATGGCTTCATCTGGCCAGGATCTTCAGCTCTCACTGGATCGGTTCGCAGCTGAGTGTGAAGCGACTGGGATGAGAATCAGCACCTCCAAGTCCGAGTCCATGGTTCTCGCCCGGAAAAGGGTGGAGTGCCATCTCCGGGTTGGGGAGGAGATCTTGCCCCAAGTGGAGGAGTTCAAGTACCTCGGAGTCTTGTTCACGAGTGAGGGAAGAGTGGATCGTGAGATCGACAGGCGGATCGGTGCGGCGTCTTCAGTAATGCGGACACTGTATCGATCCGTTGTGGTGAAGAAGGAGCTGAGCCGGAAGGCAAAGCTCTCAATTTACCGGTCGATCTACGTTCCCATCCTCACCTATGGTCATGAGCTTTGGGTTATGACCGAAAGGACAAGATCACGGGTACAAGCGGCCGAAATGAGTTTCCTCCGCCGGGTGGCGGGGCTCTCCCTTAGAGATAGGGTGAGAAGCTCTGTCATCCGGGGGGAGCTCAAAGTAAAGCCGCTGCTCCTCCGCATCGAGAGGAGCCAGATGAGGTGGTTCGGGCATCTGGTCAGGATGCCACCCGAGCGCCTCCCTAAGGAGGTGTTTAGGGCATGTCCGACCGGTAGGAGGCCACGAGGAAGACCCAGGACACGTTGGGAAGACTATGTCTCCCGGCTGGCCTGGGAACGCCTCGGGATCCCCCGGGAGGAGCTGGACGAAGTGGCTGGGGAGAGGGAAGTCTGGGCTTCCCTGCTTAGGCTGCTGCCCCCGCGACCCGACCTCGGATAAGCGGAAGAAGATGGATGGATGGATGGATGGATCATAGATAGATTTTGTAGCCACTTTGTTTAATCACTCTGTCCAAGAGATAGCAAAGAAAACTAATTAAATAAAGTCTGAGTCAATTGTCTCTCTTCTGCATCTGAGTCCTCATTTTTGCCAAGACATAACAAAAATAAACATATTTGAAATAATTGATTTTGAATTATCATAATAATTCATTTAAAATGACCATATTTAATTATTAAAATAATTGCTTGTTTATCAACAACTTTAGCATTTTATTCATTACATTTTGAAACTCTCAGAAGCCAAGTTATGTTATATTCCTTAAGATGTATTTATGCAAGTTTGAAGTATCAATTATCTAAACACAGTTTTGTTTGCATAATTTCAGGATGTAGATATATATATATATGAAATACTTGATTTGGTGAATTCTAGCTGTCAATATACTCCTCCCCTCTTAACCACGCCCCCAACCATGCCCCCACCCCCACCTCCCGAAATCGGAGGTCTCAAGGTTGGCAAGTATGGTTTAAAACAACTTTAATTTATCCAATAACGATATTCATTTAAGGCTGTTTGTACTTTTTACCATTTTCAAAGATTTAATTAATATTTTAATGTAGGAAATTGGGTTTCACTTTAAGAAAGCGACTTTTGTGTATGAAAAATGTAGCTGGCACGAGCTGGGTTGCATATGACGTCATACCGTTTGTTCTTCTTCGTGGCTTAATTGACGCGATGGTCAAGCAGCTGCAGCGTAGAAATAAAAGAACTGAGAGTGAGTGTAGATCAGGGGTGTCAAACTCAAATACAGAGTGGGCCAAAATTTAAAACTGAACAAAGCGGTGGGCCAAGGTTGAACTAATTAACCTTTTAATAGGGACCCAAACAAGTTTTGCATTGAATATTGAACAAGCAAGGCTTATATAACTTTATAGTGACATGCAAAATCGAGTTTCAAATAATAATAATAATAATTAAAAAATATCAATGGCATATCAAATACAATTTAAATAAAAATGTAATGCCTCTTTTCTTTTTGCAGCCTTCTGAGGTAAATATGAACATTAACTTTTTCCACAGGCTAATAAATTAGAAAATAAAATAACAATGAATAAACCAACCATTCAGGACTTTAAACTGCTCAATTTGCAACACACTGATCTAATCTGATGTGCCCAAACCAGATACCAGCCATCTTTTCTTGGATGCTAGTTCATTCATGTCGGGGCTCAGGCTTTGAGCTGAGGCAACCTTCATTATCGAACAAAGTTGTTCATCAGTCATTATACCTCGTAGTCCACCCGGACCAAAGTCTTGGGGGCGTGCTTTAAAGGTACTGCGTTTATCGTCCTCCACGAGCTGTCGTCACGTCTGCTTTTCATCCATTCCAACAACGTGCCGGCCCGATCACCAAATATGTGCGACTTCAGCACACACTCACACACACACACACACACACACACACACACGTAAATGCAATGCATACTTGGCCAACAGCGATACACGTTACACTGACGGTACCCGTATAAATAACTTTAACATTGTTAGAAATATACGCCACACTGTGAATTCACACCAAACAAGATTGACAAACACATTTCGGGAGAACATACGCACCGTAACACAACATAAACACAACAAAACAAATACCCAGAATCCCATGCAGCCCTAACTCTTCCAGGCTGCAATATACACCCCCGCTACCACCAAGGAGGGGCACTGAAATTTGAGAGTCTCCCGGGAGGGTTAGCAAGTATGAGAATTAGTGGTGAATGCGGTGCTACCGCAGCACTCCGCCGCTGAATATAATCGGCGGGTCAACTCTAGTGTTAATTTGATATCTCCTCAAGGGCCAAGTGAAATTACACGGCGGGCTGAATTTGACACCCATGGTCTAGAGTCCCATTAGGTTTCTGTTTATGTACCTGAATCCGTGTAGAAAGGTTTAGCAGCAAATATAAAAGCGATCATTAAAAAAATATATTTAAAATGGGATGGAGTGGATTTTTACACTCTTAATAAAAATATTGTTTTTAAAGATTGAAATCATTTATTATCAGCAAGACGTTACTGACCTCACTTCATTTGACACTCACAAGGATTTAGAGAAGAAGCCATTAGATGCACCAAAGTCTTTACATCTGAGGGCTCCACTAATTAAGCATTCATCCCTGAAAGAAAAAAAGTTGGATTTATTTGTGCTGCTGAGATCGTGACGTTATGTGATGTGGCCTAAATCTGATGCCAAAAGATCATATTTGAATGGCTTTGGAACGTTTGGACTGTCAAAAAAAATCAGATCTTTGTCACTTGAGGGCAACAAAAATAATCAGATTTGATGTGCAGTAAACGGGTCTATAAGACCTGCTTAGTCGCCTTGTGGTTAGAGTGTCCTCCCTGAGACTGGAAGGTTATGAGTTCAAACCCCAGCTGAATTATACCAAAAACTATAAAAATGGCATTTCCCCAGCATCAAGGGTTGGAATTGGGGGTTAAATCACCAAAATTATTCCCGAGTGTGGCCACCAATGCTGCTCACTGCTCCCCTCACCTCCCAGGGGGTGAACATGGGGATGGGTCAAATGCACCACACCAAGTGTGTGTGTTACTATCGTTGGGACCTTATCTTTAAAATGATACCGAAGATATACTTGAATGACTCACTCATTTAATCACATCAAGGATTGTTCGTTACGTTTGTTTATCTTCATAAATCAGGTGCTGTGTGTTGATAATTGACAATATGAAATGAAGATAACATTTTAATTGTTTCATCTTTTATATATGCATAAGGCATTTCAAGAAATACAATATTAATAACTATATATGTACAGTATATGTCAATAAGAATGTAAGATGAGGGTGCTAATGCACAATCTTATTCATGTACTCTTCTCTTATTATAAACAGGAGGCTGCAACAACACACAGCAATTCCACTCAATCCACACCAAGCTGGCATTGAACCCAGCAAAACTGGAAATGCCACAGCACAAGACAACACTAAGATTCTTCCTATGACGAAGGACTCGGAGGACAACATTCCAGATGTGTCAGGACTTGGACTATGGCGTGGTTTGTTCTCCCGTGGTGCAAATGATTTGGACCAGACATGGCGTGGAGGTGAAGACATATTTAATTTTACTATAACAAAAAGAACAAACTAAAGGCGCGCACAAGGCGGAAGTACAAACTTGACAAATGAAACCAATACTTGCACGTGGGCAAAAAACTAAGGACATGAACAAAAGTCGCTAACTGTGGCATGAATCGAAAAAACTTACTTGGACAGGGCATGAAGTGCGCAGAGGTAAACAGAGTGTGACAGGGGTATGATGTCGCCAGACAGACAGCCTGGCAACTGGAAGCTTAAATAATAGTGACATGATTAAAGACAGGTGCGTGAGTCGTGAAGGCAGGTGAAAACTAATGGGTTGCTATGGTGACAAACAAGAGTGCACAATGAGTCCAAACGTGGAACAGGTGAAACTAATGGGTAACCATGGAAACAAGACACGGGAGTGAAAAGCCAGAAACTAAATAGTCCAATAACTACACTAACAAAACATGACTAAAACAAAACATGATTACACAGACATGACAAGATGCCTTTGACGTGGTGCCAAGAGTTCTTGTCCAGCATGACTATGCCAACTGAACACCACCTCAGAACTGTCCCTTACCGGACAACCGTGTCACATACATTGGTGGCTGGGTGGTAAGAAACATTCTCACCAGGCTAACGTGTCACACATGTTGATTTGTCTTAGCTACAGAAGTTCTCACACGGTCATACCACTTATTAAAATGAATAAACAATGGCGGACTTGTGATGTCTTTTAGGAATATTCACAGTGTCAAGGTGTGCAAGTTGCAGCATGTGTGAAGAAAATGATTGTTGGGAAGGACGTACTTCACATGGGATCCCACGTAGGTGAGGCACAGCATGGCATTGACAACCATCATTTTGGGATGGTTGAGATGTTCGTCTCGACCTATTTTTGTCCGGTTCAAACACTGATGACATCTATTAATCAGACAAGAAGCAAGGAATCAATCAGAGACAGAGTTCAATTTAGCTCATGAGGAGAACGCATGGAGCCGGACCCTTAGTCACAGTCTCGCCCTACGCTCTAAGGTCCAGCTCTTGCATCTCTCTTTTTTTTCAGGAGTTCCACAGTCAACAATACTAAGGCCGCCTCTAAAAGGAGTGGTCACATATTTTATGCAAGGCTGGTCCAGGACGCGCGATACGTGACGGAATGTTCTGGGGGCCTTGTGCTTTCGCCCCGTCACCGCTTCGTCTGCGTGTTAAAATGTTATCTTGTTGAGGTCCTTGAAGTCTCTGCCTCGTCCGCGTGCCGTCATCCCATTTTCGCTGAAGTCGGTTGAGGTCCTTGGCTGTTGGCGGGCTCAAACAAAGATAACATCTACAGCTGAGGCCACCCCTCAGGCAAGAAGTATTTGTCCTTGCTCACATTAGAAAAAGTCCAACTTGAGCACAATAGCTAAATAACTAAAGCAACAGACTTTAAGCATACCAAAGTTAGTGTGATAATATATACATAATTATTCTAACAATTTTGCCATGAGACGGCATCATATTGCTCAGACCGACAACATAAGAAAAATGGACATGTCAGTGAGACATAAACTATCGAAACTGGTTTTATTTCAAGATCAGTAAAAACGCAGTAAACATGTTTGTCAACCTGTGTCTGTTTGTATTATTATGTTGTTGTACTTTTCTAATCTGAGAACTGTTAAATTGAGTAGTTTTTTGTTTCTCAACATCAGCAGCTGACTAAAACAGCTCACTGATTATTATTCTGATTATTATCTGTTTCAGTGCTGTGGTGAGACCTAAACCCTGATTGGAAAGGATCAAACACATTTGTTAAAAGTCACCAAGCTGTTGGTAGTGATGTACGGATCCATACCGAAATTTCAATACGGCTGATTTAAACATTACCAGACCCATTAAGTATATTTGCGCAAAGTATTAGTATCGAACCCGTATTGCCGATACCGGTCTGGATTTTACTCGGTATCGGATCTGAGTAAAAATCAGTGGTATTGCACATCACCAGATTCTGGGAGACACCTTTATTCAGGACTTTTCCCAAAAATGGCAGGTTTGATATGGGCACATCGTTGTTGTGGCATAAAGACTATTACTTTTACAATTACTAAGGTTGTATAATAAACATATTTACCAGTCCTTAAAAAATGATTGCTGTTTACGGCGGTCACTCACTCTGTCTCGTCAACACGTACATGCAGAGGCAGGTGCACACGTACAAAAGCAGTCCAAGAGAGGCAACAAACAATTTGCAATCATGTTATTGTTAAGATGTGACAGCTAACGCTAACTATCCAAATCCCTATTATTAGCTAACAGCAGAGGTGGGACCAAGTCATTGTTTTGCAAGTCACAAGTAAGTCTCAAGTCTTTGCCCTCAAGTCCGAGTCAAGTCCCGAGTCAAGACAGGCAAGCCCCGAGTCAAGTCCAAAGTCAAGACTGGAAAGTCTCAAGTCAAGTCCTAAGTCCTGCATTTTGAGTTTCGAGTCCTTTCAAGTCCTTTTAACCACAGACTAATATATTAACACAGATTGTGTATGCTTTTCAAACGCTGTATTTATTTATTAAAACAAGTGCATTTTAAATTGCAGGAAAGAAAATTGTGCTGACATTGCACTTTATAATAGCACTATTAACCAGTCATTTTAAACATTAACTCATTCCTTTACAGAACAAACACATTGAAAAATAAAGTGCAAATGTACTTATTTGTACAAAAGTGTTAACATTGAAAAAACATGACATATACGTGAACATAACAAAAAAGTTGTACTTTTTATATGGCAGGGCCCTATGCTGCATTGCATTTGCAAAAGACCAAATTAGCCAAGAGTCTGTCAGTCATTTGTGCATGATGGGGGCGTAGTATGATGCCACCATGGCTGAAAACTCGCTCCACTGGAGCACTGGAGGCAGGCACTGCCAAGACTCTCATGGCCACTCGGAACAGTGAAGGAAGAGTCTTCATGTTCATTGCCCAGAACAAAAGGGGGAGATAGTTTTTTTGGGTTGGTGCACTACTTGTAAGTGTATCTTGTGTTTTTTATGTTGATTTAATTAAAAAAAGAAAAAAATATATATATATATTTCTTGTGCGGCCCGATACCAATCGATCCATGGACCAGTACCGGGCCGCGGCCCGGTGGTTGGGGACCACTGAGGTAAACAACCAACAGTATGTCAGAAAGCTAGCTAAAACGGTACACATATTCATAATATAGTATACATTTTAACTGACCTTTATTTTACTATTTTTGTCTTTTTTTAGGTGGCTAAAATACGCGGTGCTGCTGACCGCCGTCTAACGTTACGTGTGATATATTGACTAACGTAACCCTGCTTAAAAAATCACTGAACAAAAAGTATGAATAAGGTAGTGAACTGCAACAGATTCCCGTGTTTGCAATAACGTTATAATGTTAGCAGTGAGTTTACAGCCTCACTGATTTAACTACACAGCAAATAAAAGTCACGTTACTTAGCCAATAAACGTTATCTTACATTCAAAACTTACCGTTCTTTGTGCAACTTCAAATGCCGGACGAAGTTGGAAGTTGTTGCCTCTCCATCAGTAATTTTCGAACCGCATGTGTTGCATACTGCAAACCGTTTTGTGTTGACCACCTCGTAATTTTTATACCCAAACGAAAATATTTTAGGTATCATTTTTTGTTCACTGGCGTGTGGTTTGGACATGTCTTCTTCGTTGGTTGTCCTGCAATTTGATTGGATGAATGCTGTGTGATGAAAACAAAGTAGATCTAATTTGATTGGCTGTTGTACTGAGAGCACACCAGCTGACACACGCAACGCTGATAGACAAGTACACAATGAAAAATACGGAGCGCTCCCGAATAACTTTTTCATCTTTGGGTTTTGGGGAAAGTAGCAAGTCATGTCAAGTCATGTCAATTCAAAAGGCTCAAGTCCAAGTGAAGTCACAAGTCATTGATGTTAAAGTCTAAGTCGAGTTGCAAGTCTTTTTACATTTTGTCAAGTCGAGTCTAAAGTCATCAAATTCATGACTCGAGTCTGACTCGAGTCCAAGTCATGTGACTCGAGTCCACACCTCTGGCTAACAGCACCCAAAGCTAATGCATGTGTTACGTACGTATGTAGTTACATCATTACGGCCTAGAAGCTGAAAGAAGGAGGGATATGCTGTGTGAAATAAATTGGAAAGTTAGCGCCCTCTAGACATCTGTGTAAATGTTGCTAACAGCCCCTTTAAGGCCTTTGGAAATGTCTGAAGTGAGATGTTAACTAGATGAAGGACAAACTGCTCAGAACAGACTTTAGAAATCTAGTGGGTAACTCATCAAGGTGTGTATGTTATTGTTACATATGTGCCGTCTCCAAGCAGAAGAAACTTTGACTTTGGCTCTTGGCACATTTGTTCTGTCCATCTGACGCTTTGTGCTGACTTCACCCATTTTATTGTTTTATTTCTGTTTATGATAGTCAGTCACATTTGGCAGTTCTGCCTTGCATGGGTTAGATTCCAAGTCAGGGTTAAACTCCAAGCCAGGGTTGGATCAGGAAATAAAAACTAAAGCTGAAACAAGTCATGTGATTGACTCGCTGTGGCTAAAAGTACTAAAAGTGAGAGGAGGGAATAAGTGTGAGACGGAATCTTTTGGTGGCAAAGCATCCAAGAAAAGGAAAGTGAAATGTGAAATTAGACACGGTAAAGCCAAACATTGACTGGACGCTTGATCCGAGCCGCTTAACCGCAGTGACCATCATGAAAGATAAAGATGGTACATTTCAACATGATAGGATCTGCCGCTATGAATATTACTGAGTTACCTGTTACATCTCAGGGCAACAGGTGTGTACAGAGCCGGCCCAAGGCATAAGCGTACTAAGCGCTTGCTTAGGGCCCCGCGGCCACCAGGTGGCCCCCCAAAAGCAATTAACAAAAAAATCTTATTTTTAATTTTTTGCATGTACGAGTCTGACTGATGATTTCTAAATGATCAAAGATATATTATTGTACAAAAACACAATTTTAGGTCAACAGAGTGCTGCTGCTGATCTAGGCTTAGTGATTCTTCCTGCCTCTCTTTAAATGTAAAGCTGCCTCTGCTGCACCTGTGACGTTTGCCGCCTGCTATGGCGTCACATTAGTGCCAAAAATCCGAGCGCATAAAAACTGTTATCGCGCGCTGATTCTCCACTTCGTGCGCGCGCGCGACACCCTTTTGCGCGCGTGTGGTGCCTTTTTGCGCGCGCGCCGTCTCGGTCTGTGCGCTGGCATGTTTCGTTTTGGCACTTTGGGGGCGGGTATGCTTAGACGGCCCCTTCTTTCTGATTGGTCAGGCGAAATGCTCAGAGCCAATCAGAAGTATAGCGGGGCGGGTCATCGTCAATATGTATCAAGATTGTTATAGGCGCAAAGTTTTCACTTCTTCTTGAACATTTGTTTTCTAATTTATGGAATTTCTTTTGATTCAGCCATAAAATTAATGAAATAATCTTTGAATTTTGTTTTTAAAATGTTAAAAATAGCCTTTTAATAATGTATTCTGAAACAGTTTAAAATAATCAGAGAACTGACTAACACTGACCCTACACAACTATGTTGCACAATTAAGTAATTTTTTTTTATAGCGAAAGAGGTAATTTCAACAGGTGCAGCATCCTATGTCATATCTCTGGGGCGGCATGGCGTAGTGGGTAGAGCAACCGTGCCAGAAACCTGAGGGTTGCAGGTTCGCTCCCCGCCTCTTACCATCCAAAAAATCGCTGCCGTTGTGTCCTTGGGGCGGGACACTTCACCCTTTGCCCCCGGTGCCACTCACACCGGTGAATTGAATGATAGGTGGTGGTCGGAGGGGCCGTCGGCGCAAATTGCAGCCACGCTTCCGTCAGTCTACCCCAGGGCAGCTGTGGCTATGAAAGTAGCTTACCACCACCAGGTGTGGATGAATGATGGGTTCTACATGTAAAGCGACTTTGGGTACTTAGAAAAGCGCTATATAAATCCCAGTTATTATTATTATTATATCTACATGTAATAAGATTTGTAACAAGGCAAACCGTTTGTAAATTGGTCGAAAATCGAGCAAGTTATGGTAATTTGACAAGAACAAGAAAGTTTGATCATATTACGCCTATACTGGCTCACCTGCACTGGCTTCCTGTGCACTTAAGATGTGACTTTAAGGTTTTACTACTTACGTATAAAATACTACACGGTCTAGCTCCGTCCTATCTTGTCGATTGCATTGTACCATATGTCCCGGCAAGAAATCTGCGTTCAAAGAACTCCGGCTTATTAGTGATTCCCAGAGCCCAAAAAAAGTCTGCGGGCTATAGAGCGTTTTCTATTGGGGCTCCAGTACTATGGAATGCCCTCCCGGTAACAATTAGAGATGCTACCTCAGTAGAAGCATTTAAGTCCCATCTTAAAACTCATTTGTATACTCTAGCCTTTAAATAGCCCCCCTGTTAGACCAGTTGATCTGCCGTTTCTTTTCTTTTCTCCTCTGCTCCCCTTTTCCTTGAGGGGGGGGGGGGGGGGGGGGCACAGGTCCGGTGGCCATGGATGAAGTGCTGGCTGTCCAGAGTCGGGACCCGGGGTGGACCGCTCACCTGTGCATCGGCAGGGAACATCTCTGCGCTGCTGACCCGTCTCCGCTCGGGATGGTGTCCTGCTGGCCCCACTATGGACTGGACTCTTACTATTATGTTGGATCCACTATGGACTGGACTCTCACAATATTATGTCAGACCCACTCGACATCCATTGCTTTCGGTCTCCCCTAGAGGGGGGGTGGGGTTACCCACATATGCGGTCCTCTCCAAGGTTTCTCATAGTCATTCACATCGACGTCCCACTGGGGTGAGTTTTTCCTTGCCCTTATGTGGGCTTTGTACCGAGGATGTCGTTGTGGCTTGTGCAGCCCTTTGAGACACTTGTGATTTAGGGCTATATAAATAAAGATTGATTGATTGATTGATTGAATTTAATTGGTACATGTACTAATTAAATTACCATAACTTGCTTTGACATCAATGTAATGATTGAGGCTAGCTGTCCGAGGTAAGATGGCTACAACGTTGCTACGCTGGAGAATGATTGGTCATATGAAAAATGCTCAGAGCCAATCAGAAAGGAGGGGCTGTCTAAGCATACCTGCCCCCAAAGTGCCAAAAAAAAAATGACAGCGCGAGGAGAGATGCCAGGAGTACACAGAGAGCGCACAGACCGAGACGGCGCGCGCGCAGAAAGGCACCGCGCGCGCGCAAAAAGACACCACGCGCGTGCAAAAGGGTGTCGCGCGCGCACAAAGTGGAGAATCAGCGCGCGATAACAGTTTTCATGCGCTTGGATTTTTGGCACTAATGTGACGCCATATCTTTCCTCTCAGATTCAGACAGGACTGAGCAGGTGATCAGAGGACCACTGTCTATTAAGGAGAACTTTTCATTCCCCAAACGGCATGATGGCCGAAATTTTCATTATCATTATACCTACAGACAGCTAGTCAATGGGGAAAAAGTCAAGCGTAGCTGGCTGACTTATTCAAGAAGTAAAGATGCAGTCTATTGCTTTTGCTGCAAATTATTTTCCAAAAAGTCCTTAAAACTGGCAGCCGAGGGACAGCGGGATTGGGTCAACATAGGTGCACTGCTGAAACAGCATGAAAACAGTGAAGATCATTGTAGCAACATGGTGAAATGGAAGGATTTTGCCTTGCGTCTTTCAAAGGGGAAAACTATTGTTGAATTTAACTTCAGTAGACTGCGCTCTCTTTGTACAAAGTAAACATTAAATATGAACAATTAACTAAAAATGTCCATCCATCCATCCATCTTCTTCCGCTTATCCGAGGTCGGGTCGCGGGGGAAGCAGCTTAAGCAGGGAAGCCCAGACTTCCCTCTCCCCAGCCACTTCGTCCAGCTCCTCCCGGGGGATCCCGAGGCGTTCCCAGGCCAGCCGGGAGACATAGTCTTCCCAGCGTGTCCTGGGTCTTCCCCGTGGCCTCCTACCGGTCGGACGTGCCCGAAACACCTTCCTAGGGAGGCGTTCGGGTGGCATCCTGACCAGATGCCCGAACCACCTCATCTGGCTCCTCTCGATGTGGAGGAGCAGCGGCTTTACTTTGAGCTCCCCCCGAATGACAGAGCTTCTCACCCTATCTCTAAGGGAGAGCCCCGCCACTCGGCGGAGGAAACTCATTTCGGCCGCTTGTACCCGAGATCTTGTCCTTTCGGTCATGACCCAAAGCTCATGACCATAGGTGAGGATGGGAACGTAGATCGACCGGTAAATCGAGAGCTTTGCCTTCCGGCTCAGCTCCTTCTTCACCACAACGGATCGATACAGCGTCCGCATTACTGAAGACACCGCACCGATCCGCCTGTCGATCTCACGATCCACTCTTCCCCCACTCGTGAACAAGACTCCGAGGTACTTGAACTCCTCCACTTGGGGCAAGATCTCCTCCCCAACCCGGAGATGGCACTCCACCCTTTTCCGGGCGAGAACCATGGACTTGGACTTGGAGGTGCTGATTCTCATCCCAGTCGCTTCACACTCAGCTGCGAACCGATCCAGTGAGAGCTGAAGATCCTGGCCAGATGAAGCCATCAGGACCACATCATCTGCAAAAAGCAGAGACCTAATCCTGCAGCCACCAAACCAGATCCCCTCAACGCCTTGACTGCGCCTAGAAATTCTGTCCATAAAAGTTATGAACAGAATCAGTGACAAAGGGCAGCCTTGGCGGAGTCCAACCCTCACTGGAAACGTGTCCGACTTACTACCGGCAATGCGGACCAAGCTCTGGCACTGATCATACAGGGAGCGGACTGCCACAATCAAACAGTCCGATACCCCGTACTCTCTGAGCACTCCCCACAGGACTTCCCGAGGGACACGGTCGAATGCCTTCTCCAAGTCCACAAAACACATGTAGACTGGTTGGGCAAACTCCCATGCACCCTCAAGGACCCTGCCGAGAGTATAGAGCTGGTCCACAGTTCCACGACCAGGACGAAAACCACACTGTTCCTCCTGAATCCGAGGTTCGACTATCCGGCGTAGCCTCCTCTCCAGTACACCTGAATAGACCTTACCGGGAAGGCTGAGGAGTGTGATCCCACGATAGTTAGAACACACCCTCCGGTTCCCCTTCTTAAAGAGAGGAACCACCACCCCGGTCTGCCAATCCAGAGGTACCGCCCCCGATGTCCACGCGATGCTGCAGAGTCTTGTCAACCAAGACAGCCCCACAGCATCCAGAGCCTTAAGGAACTCCGGGCGGATCTCATCTACCCCCGGGGCCTTGCCACCGAGGAGCTTTTTAACTACCTCAGCAACCTCAGCCCCAGAAATAGGAGAGCCCACCACAGACTCCCCAGGCACTGCTAAAAATGTAAACTAGTAATTAAAGACTAATATGTACAAGACTGATGAGACAAGATGACACTTTTACTGTAAATACAAAGCTTTATCACTTGGACTGTTCAACCCCAGGCCACTCTTGTAGCTGAATGTTTTCTACATTTTAAGATTAGGAACCATATGTGGCACTCTGGACATCATTCGTTCATTCATTGGTATTATTTATGTTCTTAACTGGGCCACCCCCATATCTTTATAAATGACATGTCATTTGTAAAGACATGCCAGGCTGACAATAGGATCATGTAAACAACACTGCCAGAGCCGCAATGACTTTATAGTAGGTGTGTGAATGATCAACAATCAATATTATTGGCAGAAATAGAGGGCCCCAAAATCAAATTTTGCTTAGGGCCCCATGGAGGCTTGGGCCGGCACTGGGTGTGTACTTGTGGTTAGGGACGACTTTACACGCTATGTCAACCTTTTCCAGCGTGCCTTTACAGTAGCAACATGTATGTTTGAGGACTATATCAGACAACATGGGTTGCCAGAGTGTAGTCACACAGACCAGGTAGGCAATTTGAGTCTCACCTTGTAAAACACTTTGTAAAACCTTGCTGGAATAGTTACCTCTACTGCCCCCTAGTGGCCATTAGAAAGGATGCATACATACGCTAAAATTTGTTCTATTTTATCCACTAGCGACGCTGAAATCATTATTCATGCGTTCGTTACGTCTCGTCTCGACTACTGTAACGTATTATTTTCGGGTCTCCCTATGTCTAGCATTAAAAAATTACAGTTGGTACAAAATGCGGCTGCTAGACTTTTGACAAGAACAAGAAAGTTTGATCATATTACGCCTATACTGGCTCACCTGCACTGGCTTCCTGTGCACTTAAGATGTGACTTTAAGGTTTTACTACTTACGTATAAAATACTACACGGTCTAGCTCCGTCCTATCTTGTCGATTGCATTGTACCATATGTCCCGGCAAGAAATCTGCGTTCAAAGAACTCCGGCTTATTAGTGATTCCCAGAGCCCAAAAAAAGTCTGCGGGCTATAGAGCGTTTTCTATTCGGGCTCCAGTACTATGGAATGCCCTCCCGGTAACAATTAGAGATGCTACCTCAGTAGAAGCATTTAAGTCCCATCTTAAAACTCATTTGTATACTCTAGCCTTTAAATAGCCCCCCTGTTAGACCAGTTGATCTGCCGTTTCTTTTCTTTTCTCCTCTGCTCCCCTTTTCCTTGAGGGGGGGGGGGGGGGGGGGCACAGGTCCGGTGGCCATGGATGAAGTGCTGGCTGTCCAGAGTCGGGACCCGGGGTGGACCGCTCGCCTGTGCATCGGCTGGGAACATCTCTGCGCTGCTGACCCGTCTCCGCTCGGGATGGTGTCCTGCTGGCCCCACTATGGACTGGACTCTTACTATTATGTTGGATCCACTATGGACTGGACTCTCACAATATTATGTCAGACCCACTCGACATCCATTGCTTTCGGTCTCCCCTAGAGGGGGGGGGGGGTTACCCACATATGCGGTCCTCTCCAAGGTTTCTCATAGTCATTCACATCGACGTCCCACTGGGGTGAGTTTTTCCTTGCCCGTGTGTGGGCTTTGTGCCGAGGATGTCGTTGTGTTGAAGTCCTTAAAACTGTCTGTCACTTTTTGTCTTGTTGTTTGTGTCCCAGATGAAGTTGTTAGTGGCTCGCGGGAGTTGTTTGATGATTATTCCTCAACTTTATCAGTATTTATTGCCACCTTTCCCAACTTCTTTGTCACGTGTTGCTGGCATCAAATTCTAAAGTTAATGATTATATATCACACACAAAACCAAGGCCAGCGGGTCAAATGTGGCCAGCCAAGTCATTTTGTGTGGCGATTATGGGATGCCGAATGTAAAAGTTCTGTCTAACTTTTGTAGCAGATATATTTCTCACATTTCACTCACTTTTCTCACATGTAGCCCCTTTTCATCACATTTAAATGTAGACTCTAAATATTATATCTAAATGTTGCATCTAAACCTAAATCTTCAGTATTAATCTATATGTTAAATCTAAACCTAAATCTTAAATCTAAACCTAAATCTTAAATCTTAACCTAAATCTTTAAATCTAAATTTGAGCGCTAAATGTTAAATCTAAACCTAAATCTTAAATCTAAATCTAAATGTTAAATCTAAACCTAAATCCAAATCTAAATGTTAAATCTAAACCTAAATCTTAAATCTAAATCTAAATGTTAAATCTAAACCTAAATCTAAATCTAAATGTTAAATCTAAACCTAAATCCAAATCTAAATGTTGAATCTAAACCCCCCAAAAAATGTTTTTTTTTAATCTAAACCCAAATCTTGAAATTAAACCTAAATGTGAGCGCTAAATGTTAAATCTAAACCTAAATGTTAAATCTAAACCTAAATCTTAAATCTAAATGTTAGCGCTGAATGTTGAAAGTAAACCTAAATCTTAAAATCTAAACCTACATGTTAAAACTAAATTATTATCTAAATGCGAGTGCTAAATCTTCAATATAAGTCTAAATTTTAAATCTAAATCTATATCTAAATGTGAGCGCTAAATGTTAAAGCTAAACCTAAATCTTGAATCTAAATGTAATTGCTAAATGTTAAAACTAAACCTAAATCTTAAATTTAAACCTAAATCTTAAATATTAATCTATATGTTAAATCTAAATCTAATCCTAAATATTCAATCTTAATTTATATCTTAAATCTAAATCTGAGCGCTAAATGTTAAAACTAAACCTAAATCTTAAATCTAAATCTAAATGTGAGTGCTAAATCTTCAATGTAAGTCTAAATTTTAAATCTAAATCTTAAATCTAAATCTATGTCTAAATGTGAGCGCTAAATGTTAAATGTGAGCGCTTCATGTTAAATCTAAACTTAAATCTTAAACCTTAACCTAAATCTTAAATCTGAATCTAAATCTGAACACTAAATGTTAAAACTAAACCTAAATCTTACATCTAAATCTAAATGTTAAATCTAAACCCCCCAAAAAATGTTTTTTTTTAAATCTAAACCCAAATCTTGAAATTAAATCTAAATGTGAGCGCTAAATGTTAAATCTAAACCTAAATGTTAAATCTAAACCTAAATCTTAAATCGAAATGTTAGCGCTGAATGTTGAAAGTAAACCTAAATCTTAAAATCTAAACCTACATGTTAAAACTAAATTATTATCTAAATGCGAGTGCTAAATCTTCAATATAAGTCTAAATTTTAAATCTAAATCTATATCTAAATGTGAGCGCTAAATGTTAAAGCTAAACCTAAATCTTAAATCTAAATGTAATTGCTAAATGTTAAAACTAAACCTAAATCTTAAATTTAAATCTAAATCTTAAAGATTAATCTATATGTTAAATCTAAATCTAATCCTAAATATTAAATCTTAATTTATATCTTAAATCTAAATCTGAGCGCTAAATGTTAAAACTAAACCTAAATCTTAAATCTAAATCTAAATGTGAGTGCTAAATCTTCAATGTAAGTCTAAATTTTAAATCTAAATCTTAAATCTAAATCTATATCTAAATGTGAGCGCTAAATGTTAAATGTGAGCGCTTCATGTTAAATCTAAACTTAAATCTTAAACCTTAACCTAAATCTTAAATCTGAATCTAAATCTGAACACTAAATGTTAAAACTAAACCTAAATCTTAAATCTAAATCTAAATGTTAAATCTAAACCCCCCAAAAAATGTTTTTTTAAAATCTAAACCCAAATCTTGAAATTAAATCTAAATGTGAGCGCTAAATGTTAAATCTAAACCTAAATGTTAAATCTAAACCTAAATCTTAAATCGAAATGTTAGCGCTGAATGTTGAAAGTAAACCTAAATCTTAAAATCTAAACCTACATGTTAAAACTAAATTATTATCTAAATGCGAGTGCTAAATCTTCAATATAAGTCTAAATTTTAAATCTAAATCTATATCTAAATGTGAGCGCTAAATGTTGAATCAAAACCTAAATCTTAAATCTAAATGTAATTGCTAAATGTTAAAACTAAACCTAAATCTTAAATTTAAACCTAAATCTTAAATATTAATCTATATGTTAAATCTAAATCTAATCCTAAATATTCAATCTTAATTTATATCTTAAATCTAAATCTGAGCGCTAAATGTTAAAACTAAACCTAAATCTTAAATCTAAATCTAAATGTGAGTGCTAAATCTTCAATGTAAGTCTAAATTTTAAATCTAAATCTTCAATCTAAATCTATATCTAAATGTGAGCGCTAAATGTTAAATGTGAGCGCTTCATGTTAAATCTAAACTTAAATCTTAAACCTTAACCTAAATCTTAAATCTGAATCTAAATCTGAACACTAAATGTTAAAACTAAACCTAAATCTTAAATCTAAATCTAAATGTTAAATCTAAACCCCCCAAAAAATGTTTTTTTTTAAATCTAAACCCAAATCTTGAAATTAAATCTAAATGTGAGCGCTATATGTTAAATCTAAACCTAAATGTTAAATCTAAACCTAAATCTTAAATCGAAATGTTAGCGCTGAATGTTGAAAGTAAACCTAAATCTTAAAATCTAAGCCTACATGTTAAAACTAAATTATTATCTAAATGCGAGTGCTAAATCTTCAATATAAGTCTAAATTTTAAATCTAAATCTATATCTAAATGTGAGCGCTAAATGTTAAATCAAAACCTAAATCGTAAATCTAAATGTAATTGCTAAATGTTAAAACTAAACCTAAATCTTAAATTTAAACCTAAATCTTAAATATTAATCTATATGTTAAATCTAAATCTAATCCTAAATATTAAATCTTAATTTATATCTTAAATCTAAATCTGAGCGCTAAATGTTGAATCTAAACCCAAATCTTAAATCTAAATCTAAATGTGAGTGCTAAATCTTCAATGTAAGTCTAAATCTTAAATCTAAATCTTAAATCTAAATCTATATCTAAATGTGAGCGCTAAATGTAAAATGTGAGCGCTTCATGTTAAATCTAAACTTAAATCTTAAACCTTAACCTAAATCTTAAATCTGAATCTAAATCTGAACACTAAATGTTAAAACTAAACCTAAATCTTAAATCTAAATCTAAATGTTAAATCTAAACCCCCCAAAAAATGTTTTTTTTTTAATCTAAACCCAAATCTTGAAATTAAATCTAAATGTGAGCGCTAAATGTTAAATCTAAACCTAAATGTTAAATCTAAACCTAAATCTTAAATCGAAATGTTAGCGCTGAATGTTGAAAGTAAACCTGAATCTTAAAATCTAAACCTACATGTTAAAACTAAATTATTATCTAAATGCGAGTGCTAAATCTTCAATATAAGTCTAAATTTTAAATCTAAATCTATATCTAAATGTGAGCGCTAAATGTTAAAGCTAAACCTAAATCTTAAATCTAAATGTAATTGCTAAATGTTAAAACTAAACCTAAATCTTAAATTTAAACCTAAATCTTAAATATTAATCTATATGTTAAATCTAAATCTAATCCTAAATATTAAATCTTAATTTATATCTTAAATCTAAATCTGAGCGCTAAATGTTAAAACTAAACCTAAATCTTAAATCTAAATCTAAATGTGAGTGCTAAATCTTCAATGTAAGTCTAAATTTTAAATCTAAATCTTAAATCTAAATCTATATCTAAATGTGAGCGCTAAATGTTAAATGTGAGCGCTTCATGTTAAATCTAAACTTAAATCTTAAACCTTAACCTAAATCTTAAATCTGAATCTAAATCTGAACACTAAATGTTAAAACTAAACCTAAATCTTAAATATAAATCTAAATGTTAAATCTAAAACCCCCAAAAAATGTTTTTTTTTTCAATCTAAACCCAAATCTTGAAATTAAATCTAAATGTGAGTGCTAAATGTTAAATCTAAACCTAAATGTTAAATCTAAACCTAAATCTTAAATCGAAATGTTAGCGCTGAATGTTGAAAGTAAACCTAAATCTTAAAATCTAAACCTACATGTTAAAACTAAATTATTATCTAAATGCCAGTGCTAAATCTTCAATATAAGTCTAAATTTTAAATCTAAATCTATATCTAAATGTGAGCGCTAAATGTTAAATCAAAACCTAAATCTTAAATCTAAATGTAATTGCTAAATGTTAAAACTAAACCTAAATCTTAAATTTAAATCTAAATCTTAAAGATTAATCTATATGTTAAATCTAAATCTAATCCTAAATATTAAATCTTAATTTATATCTTAAATCTAAATCTGAGCGCTAAATGTTAAAACTAAACCTAAATCTTAAATCTAAATCTAAATGTGAGTGCTAAATCTTCAATGTAAGTCTAAATTTTAAATCTAAATCTTAAATCTAAATCTATATCTAAATGTGAGCGCTAAATGTTAAATCAAAACCTAAATCTTAAATCTAAATGTAATTGCTAAATGTTAAAACTAAACCTAAATCTTAAATTTAAACCTAAATCTTAAATATTAATCTATATGTTAAATCTAAATCTAATCCTAAATATTCAATCTTAATTTATATCTTACATCTAAATCTGAGCGCTAAATGTTAAAACTAAACCTAAATCTTAAATCTAAATCTAAATGTGAGTGCTAAATCTTCAATGTAAGTCTAAATTTTAAATCTAAATCTTAAATCTAAATCTATATCTAAATGTGAGCGCTAAATGTTAAATGTGAGCGCTTCATGTTAAATCTAAACTTAAATCTTAAACCTTAACCTGAATCTTAAATCTGAATCTAAATCTGAACACTAAATGTTAAAACTAAACCTAAATCTTACATCTAAATCTAAATGTTAAATCTAAACCCCCCAAAAAATGTTTTTTTTTAATCTAAACCCAAATCTTGAAATTAAATCTAAATGTGAGCGCTAAATGTTAAATCTAAACCTAAATGTTAAATCTAAACCTAAATCTTAAATCGAAATGTTAGCGCTGAATGTTGAAAGTAAACCTAAATCTTAAAATCTAAACCTACATGTTAAAACTAAATTATTATCTAAATGCGAGTGCTAAATCTTCAATATAAGTCTAAATTTTAAATCTAAATCTATATCTAAATGTGAGCGCTAAATGTTAAAGCTAAACCTAAATCTTAAATCTAAATGTAATTGCTAAATGTTAAAACTAAACCTAAATCTTACATTTAAATCTAAATCTTAAAGATTAATCTATATGTTAAATCTAAATCTAATCCTAAATATTAAATCTTAATTTATATCTTAAATCTAAATCTGAGCGCTAAATGTTGAATCTAAACCCAAATCTTAAATCTAAATCTAAATGTGAGTGCTAAATCTTCAATGTAAGTCTAAATCTTAAATCTAAATCTTAAGTCTAAATCTATATCTAAATGTGAGCGCTAAATGTTAAATGTGAGCGCTTCATGTTAAATCTAAACTTAAATCTTAAACCTTAACCTAAATCTTAAATCTGAATCTAAATCTGAACACTAAATGTTAAAACTAAACCTAAATCTTAAATCTAAATCTAAATGTTAAATCTAAACCTAAATGTTAAATCTAAACCTAAATGTTGAATCTACACCTAAATGTTAAATCTAAACCTAAATCTTTAATCAAAATGTCAGCACTAAATGTTAAAACTAAACCTAAATCTTAAATCTAAACCTAAATGTTAAATCTAAATTATTATATAATTGTGAGTGCTAAATCTTAAATCTAAATCTAAATCTTAAATCCAAACCCAAATCTTAAATCCAAATCGAAATGTGAGCGCTAAATGTTAAATCTAAACCTAAATGTTAAATCTAAACCTAAATGTTAAATCTAAACCTAAATCTTAAATCAAAATGTGAGCGCTAAATGTTAAAACTAAACCTGAATCTTAAATCTACATGTTAAAACTAAATTATTATCTAAATGTGAGTGCTAAATCTTCAATCTAAGTCTAAATTTTAAATCTAAATCCTAAATCTAAATCTATATGGAAATGTGAATGCTAAATCTTCAATCCGAATCTACATTTTAAATCTACATCTATATTTAAATGTGAGTGCTACATTTTCAATATAAATCTAAATTTCCAATCAAAATCTATATCTAAATGTGAGCGCTAAATGTTAAATGTGAGCGCTTCATGTTAAATCCAAAACTAAATCTTAACCTAAATCTTAAATCTGAATCTAAATCTGAGCGCTAAATGTTAAAACTAAACCTAAATCTTAAATCTAAATGTAAATGTTAAATCGAAACCCAAATCTTGAATCTAAATCTAAATCTTAAATCTAAACCTAAATGTTATATCTAAAGCTAAATGTTAAATCTAGACCTAAATCTTAAATCTAAATGTGAGGGTTAAATGTTAAGAAACAAACCTAAATCTTAAATCTAAACCTACATGTTAAAACTAAATTATTATCTAAATGTGAGTGCTAAATCTTGAATCTAAATCTAAATGTTGAATCTAAACCTACATGTTAAATCTAAACCTACATTTTGAATCTAAATGTGATCGCTAAATGTTAAAACTAAACCGAAATCTTAAATCTAAACCTACATGTTAAAACTAAATTATTATCACCAGATTCACGTATCGCCACGGAAATCGCCAGCGGCGTCTATCATGACAGGAGGAACGTAAAAGAAACGGGTCGTACTTGAACAAACTCCTCCTCGGGACTTTGACCAAACTTTGAGCTGATGGCTCGCCACGGAACTTTCGACATTTATAACTCGGCTCCACAAACTTGGATTGCAATCAGAGTTGGTACAAATGATGATGATGACACCCTGTCGTGCATAATGGGTCAGTACCTTTTGGTACCCATTGGTGGTGGGCGGAGCCTGGTGGCGAAAACTGCCCCTCGCCATCAACCATCGAATTGTCTTTACTTCTCTTTAGATGATCGGATCTCCTTGCAAACTGATATGAGGTCTTTAGGTCAGGGTCTGATCATGACTAGTCATTGATATTGACACCAACATCGCCCCCTTGTGGTGGAACATTACAACAGTTGTAACTTCCTTCCACATGCTCCAATCTTCCTGTTTTTTTAATGGTGGGTCAGGATCATTGTCATTCTACATCCTGTACGAAAATTCAAAATGACATACTTGGCACATTTTGCTAACGTCACATATTGTTCTTGTTTGTGTTACACAATCTTGTTAATATGCTCAATAAGGTTCAATTCAAATGTAATACAAGTAATAAGTAAGACTTTATTTGTACACCTAAGTAGATTTGTGTTCAGGTGAAAAATAGAAGATGCTACCTCACTAAAAAGATTAATTGTTTAACAATTTATTTTCCATTAATTAATTTAGATCCAGAACACACATTGCTATATATCTTATTATATTATAATCATTATTATAATTGAATTTAATATTGTGTAAAATAGTTTCATACAAATAAAAAGTGTGAATACATGTTGTAATGTGTGGGGTTGAAGTATGATTGATATAATACAATTAGGTATGGCAAATGCATTTTGTTTACTTGCCAACTATTCAAATGATATTTAATATACATATTGATATAATGTCATGTAATATGACTTCAATATTATTTATGTTAATATAAGAGTTTATTTGCTAACCAGTTCTACTTCTGAGTATTTATTTTATTTTTTATTGAACAATTAAACATACATAAACAATGCATAGGCACATTAAGGTACTTTCAATACAATATGAGTCAATGTTTTTTTCTATATTTTACAGTTTACTCAGTAATATAAAAAACATCACATTAAATTCAATCCTCCTACAAACAAAACCCGTTTAAAAAAGTAAAAGTAATTAAAGCTGCAAGCAGCGGTGGACGGGACCGACTTTGACGGCACATAAAATCCAAACCGGAGCAGTAATTAAAACTCTTTGGTCAACTTTTAATCAGAAGGGTTCAATCTCTCTCCTGTGCTAGTTTGAAGCCGACACGACAAACGCGCTCAGCGGAGATAATGTTTGAAAAAAGGTGACCGGTTCTTACAAAACTTTTGTTTTGAAGGGGGAATTGCAAACTTCCTGTTGATTTTTGCTGGGGGTTGTCAATATATGAAATATAGGTCTAAGTGAGACCTAAGTTTTCTTCCTAGGAGCAGTTGTGTCTGTGTTTTCTTCTTAGGGGGCGCTAGAGCGCAATTTTGAGTTTTGGGGTTGGGTTTTTTTATTAGATCGCAATTGCCAGTCCTGATGTGTGTGTCCAGTTTGGTGAGTTTTGAAGCATGTTAAGGGGGTCAAATTATAGCTCAAAGAGGCAAAAGTGACTTTTTTTTAGTAAACTTTTGTTTTGAAGGGGGAATTACCAACTTCCTGTTGATTTTTGCTGAAGGATGTTAATGTATGAAATCTAGGTCTAAGTCAGACCTACATAAAGGTTTTTGTTTCATGTCTCTACAACATTAATACAATTATGTTGGATCCACTATGGACTGGACTCTCACAATATTATGTCAGACCCACTCGACATCCATTGCATTCGGTCTCCCCTAGAGGGGGGGTTACCCACATATGCGGTCCTCTCCAAGGTTTCTCATAGTCATTCACATCGACGTCCCACTGGGGTGAGTTTTTCCTTGCCCTTATGTGGGCTTTGTACCGAGGATGTCGTTGTGGCTTGTGAAGCCCTTTGAGACACTTGTGATTTAGGGCTACATAAATAAACATTGATTGATTGATTGATTGATTGACATCAGAAGTTACAAGCAGTTTTGTCTGTGTTTTTTCCTAGGGGGCGCTAGAGCGCAATTTTGAGTTTTGGGGTTTGGTTTTTTGATTAGATGGCACATTTCGCCAGTCCTGATGAGTGTGTCAAATATGGTGAGTTTTAAAGCAAGTTAAGGGGGTCAAATTACAGCTCAAAGAGGCGGCAGAATAATTATAATAATAAAACGCACAAAATACAATAAGGTCCTGTGTCCCAAAGGGACATTGCGGTCCCTAAATATGAGAGATTAAAAATAAAAGATATATAAATAAATAATACATTTGTGCTTAAACGTGTTTATTTAAAACCACTTAAATAATTTCAATAAATATAATAATGTAAGGGTTTTTTCCTACTTTGTACACTCTTCCAAGATTGAATTAATAAATTGAAATCATTAACCCAATGTGAGAATTTGGATTTCACTCTATGAAAGAGACTTTTGTGTATGAGAGCAAATGTTTCACACTTTTAAAAAATTGAAATAAATTCACGACACGATCGATCCGCGCATGTGCGAAGTCTACGTCACTTCCTGGACCTGCTATTTGTTTTATGACGGAGCTCCTGCGACATCACGTTCTGTGATATTTCAATGTTTTATTAATGTTTTGTATACAAATAGATTATCTAGGAGTAAAAGGGAACAACAATAAAAACACGTGGAAGGGTAGATTTAAAGACATCAGGCAGTAATATCGCTACAATTTCTACCACTTTCACTCTTGTCATTGCAATGAATGTCGCACGGGGGCGCCACTGAACCCCGTCATTAAAGGTTTGTTTGATACTTTCCATTTATTTTTTAAAAACAAGACACTCTTTTATATCACATTGTTATTCAAATAAATATTACATAAAAGAAAAGCAAGGTAACTGTGACAGCAGGCAATATCTTCGTCCACTCGGCTGTGACGTCATTCCCAGCTTCCGGCGTAAACGGAAGGCGGCAGAACAGAGCAGTCCTGCCTTGTAACGTCAAGTGTGCTAACTGTCGTGAAAGCACATCGACGGAGAAAGAAGGTAGCAGGACGCTAATAAGTCAGTCTTATTATTTCTTATCCAGTTTGAAATATTTACGTCGTATAAAATACATCTTTGATTCTTTATTTAAGGATAAAGTCGTCTCGATGCGCTCGAAGCACTGTGCCGCTTCTCCTGCTATCTTTGCTTGTTAGTTAGCTTAGCTCGCTAGTTAGCTTAGCTTGTTAGCTGCTAACAAAGAGACGCGGACGTTATCAACACATCGCTAAGTAGAGATCAAATGTGAGTGTAAAGTGTTGTGATTGTGTGAAAATGTGCCAAAGAACGATAGCAAAGTATGAGGAGGAACTTTGTCCAACAAAAGAGGAGAACTATCAACTACTGGACGCTGTTTTCAAGAAACATCAAGTTGTGTTACACAGAACAGGTTTGTTGACTTCTTACTTTCAAACGTTGACTGATTTTATATTTGATTAATAACAAGAAAACGACATTTGGAATATACAATATAATCACAATGACCAGTGGTGGATCAAGTCAGAGCTGGGCCGGGGCCCCCTAAACCCCCCCTAAACCCAAATAATAAAGCTAATTCTAACATCATTTTACAACATACACATGCCTCTCTGGGTTTACCGCCAACAATCTTTAACCAGGTTTTAAAAAGTTTGCCAGCCATTTTTGCTGAAATTTGCATTTTCCCGACATGTATTTATTTTCTCACTTTCACCACAACATCAACCCGTTCACAGGATGTAGAAAAATTATCAAAGGGGATCTGATTTTTTTCTTTTAACTTTGCCTATCATTCACAATCCTTATGTAAGACAATAATATGTTTTTATTTTTTATGCATTCTAAGTCCTAAACAAACGTTTGCAAAATCTTAACTATCCGAATTCTAACCATGGAGTCAATGGGAGCGCCTCTATTCCGCTCACTAAGCCTCCTAAATAAGAATTAGTTGATCAATATAATACACCCAGAAGTCATTTTTTAATCGTTATTTCTTTTAAACATGCTGTAAAAATTCATATCCTTTGGAAATATGCCTTATAATAGCCACAAACTGGAGGATACATTTTTAATTAGGATACAATTTTAAATAAATAGTGTAAAGGTTTTATGGAATTTTCCAGGGTGTACGCCACATTCCGCCCCCCTGTGAGCCCAAAAGGGACAAGCGGTAGAAAATGAATGGATGGATGGGAAAAAGGCACATCATAGACAGGCCTCGAATTTTTACTTTTTAAGGTCAAGACAAGTGTTGCCTTAAATGAGGGCTCATATTTTAGGGTACCAGGGCAAGTTAGAAGGGTACCAAGGCAAACATTATTTTCTTTCAAGGCAGGAGATATATATATATATATATTAGAGATGCGCGGTTTGCGGGCACAACCGCAGAGTCCGCGGATTATCCGCGAATCGGGCGGATGAAATTTAAAAAAATTAGATTTTATCAGCGGGTCGGGTCGGGCGATTGAAATTTTAAAAAATTAGATTTTAAATAGATTCAGGCGGGTGGCAGTTAAACCAATTTGGAAATATATATACATAGTTAAATGTTGTTACCCACATACGAAAAACGAGCAGGCACCTGCTGCATATGCCACAACAGAAGAAAAAAAAAAGAAGAGATGGACACTTTTACGGAGCGGAGAAGGCCCCCGACGCCTCGCCGGGGTCCGGGACCGAGGCCCTTTCACCCGAGAGGGCCCCACCGGGAGCCGTAGCTGAGGCGATCCGCGAGAAGGGCCCGACGCACGTCCAGGGTCACCACCGCGCCCACCGCACCGACACCCCGCCTCGTCCGCCTTCGCCGCGGCCGGCGTCACGCGCAGCAGGTAAGCAGCTTACCTGCCCGCCACCCCCGTGGCCGGGGGCTCGTAAAAGGGGTCACTCCGCGCGCTCCGCCCGCGCAGCTTACCTGCCCGCCACCCCTGTTGCCGGGGGCGCGTAACAGGGGTCACTCCGCGCGCAGTGCGCTCACGAAAGGGGTGGGGCTCACCCTGCTTGATATAGACAGCAGCTAGGACGGTGGCCATGGAAGTTGGAACCCGCTAAGGAGTGTGTAACAACCCACCTGCCGAATCAACTAGCCCTGAAAATGGATGGCGCTGGAGCGTCGGGCCCATATACCCGGCCGTCGCCGGCAGCGAGACACGCTTGGAGGTGTGCTCAGCGCGGCTCCCATATGATTGCGCACTGGTGTGCGTCTGGGTCGTGACAGCGTGGCACGCGAATGCTGCATTGGATCAGTCTCTTTTCTTTAACAGGCAAAAGCTTTATAACCTCACTAATGCCTTGCATCGTCTATATTAGATATATAACAACGGGCGGATGCGGTTCTGATCAAATGTTAGATCGGGTGGATTGCGGATGGTTGACGACTTTCTGATGCGGTTGTGGATGAAATAATTGCCTATCCGCGCATCTCTAATATATATATATATATATATATATATATATATATATATATATATATATATATATATATATATTGTTGCGTTTTATGACCAGTTGTCCCTCCCAGGGAATTCAAGTCACAAGTCGCTCCCAAGCTCTTTACGACACTTAAAGCTGAGTAGAAAAACCACCAGAGACATAATAGGTATTTTGTAATATATTTGCAAAGCTTTGCAGATATACATTCAGACCAGTCCAGCATAGAACATTCAATTGCGCCCCTAAGATCGTCTGTCCCCCGACACACCCTCTCCCCTCTTAAGTCCCTGGCAGTCCTGTGTCTCTAGCCAAAACAAATGTCCATTATCTCGCTCTCTCTAACATTCCTCATTCAAGGTTAAGCACACAGTTTTGCAGACAACCAAAAGACCACATTTGGAAGAAAAACACGAGCTGTTTTGTAATATGATTATGAAATAAAAAGAAGTAACACTTAAATTCGGATATATGTAAATATCTGCCTCCGACAATATATATATATATACAGGTAAAAGCCAGTAAATTAGAATATTTTGAAAAACTTGATTTATTTCAGTAATTGCATTCAAAAGGTGTAACTTGTACATTATATTTATTCATTGCACACAGACTGATGCATTCAAATGTTTATTTCATTTAATTTTGATGATTTGAAGTGGCAACAAATGAAAATCCAAAATTCCGTGTGTCACAAAATTAGAATATTACTTAAGGCTAATACAAAAAAGGGATTTTTAGAAATGTTGGCCAACTGAAAAGTATGAAAATGAAAAATATGAGCATGTACAATACTCAATACTTGGTTGGAGCTCCTTTTGCCTCAATTACTGCGTTAATGCGGCGTGGCATGGAGTCGATGAGTTTCTGGCACTGCTCAGGTGTTATGAGAGCCCAGGTTGCTCTGATAGTGGCCTTCAACTCTTCTGCGTTTTTGGGTCTGGCATTCTGCATCTTCCTTTTCACAATACCCCACAGATTTTCTATGGGGCTAAGGTCAGGGGAGTTGGCGGGCCAATTTAGAACAGAAATACCATGGTCCGTAAACCAGGCACGGGTAGATTTTGCGCTGTGTGCAGGCGCCAAGTCCTGTTGGAACTTGAAATCTCCATCTCCATAGAGCAGGTCAGCAGCAGGAAGCATGAAGTGCTCTAAAACTTGCTGGTAGACGGCTGTGTTGACCCTGGATCTCAGGAAACAGAGTGGACCGACACCAGCAGATGACATGGCACCCCAAACCATCACCCAACCATGCAAATTTTGCATTTCCTTTGGAAATCGAGGTCCCAGAGTCTGGAGGAAGACAGGAGAGGCACAGGATCCACGTTGCCTGAAGTCTAGTGTAAAGTTTCCACCATCAGTGATGGTTTGGGGTGCCATGTCATCTGCTGGTGTCGGTCCACTCTGTTTCCTGAGATCCAGGGTCAACGCAGCCGTCTACCAGCAAGTTTTAGAGCACTTCATGCTTCCTGCTGCTGACCTGCTCTATGGAGATGGAGATTTCAAGTTCCAACAGGACTAGGCGCCTGCACACAGCGCAAAATCTACCCGTGCCTGGTTTACGGACCACGGTATTTCTGTTCTAAATTGGCCCGCCAACTCCCCTGACCTTAGCCCCATAGAAAATCTGTGGGGTATTGTGAAAAGGAAGATGCAGAATGCCAGACCCAAAAACGCAGAAGAGTTGAAGGCCACTATCAGAGCAACCTGGGCTCTCATAACACCTGAGCAGTGCCAGAAACTCATGGACTCCATGCCACGCCGCATTAACGCAGTAATTGAGGCAAAAGGAGCTCCAACCAAGTATTGAGTATTGTACATGCTCATATTTTTCATTTTCATACTTTTCAGTTGGCCAACATTTCTAAAAAATCCCTTTTTTGTATTAGCCTTAAGTAATATTCTAATTTTGTGGCACACGGAATTTTGGATTTTCATTTGTTGCCACTTCAAATCATCAAAATTAAATGAAATAAACATTTGAATGCATCAGTCTGTGTGCAATGAATAAATATAATGTACAAGTTACACCTTTTGAATGCAATTACTGAAATAAATCAAGTTTTTCAAAATATTCTAATTTACTGGCTTTTACCTGTATTTATATTTATATATTGCCAAAAGTATTTGGCCACCCATACAAATGATGAGAATCAGGAGTCCTAATCACTAAGCCCGGAGTATCAAATCAGGCACTTAGGCACGGAGACTGTTTCTACAAACATTTGTGAAAGAATGGGCCACTCTCAGTGATTTCCAGCGTGGAACTGTCATAAGATGCCACCTGTGCAACAAATCCGGTCGTGAAATGTCCTCGCTCCTAAATATTCCAACGTCAACTTTATTATAAGAAAAGTGAAGAGTTTGGGAAGTCAGCCATCAAGTGGTAGGCCACGTAAACTGACAAGAGAGGGGTCAGCGGATGCTGAAGCGTGTAATGCAAAGACTTTCTGCACAGTCGGTTGCCACAGAGCTCCAAGCTTCATGTGACCTTCCAATTAGCCCACGTTCAGTACGCAGAGAGCTTCATGGAATGGGTTTCCATGGCTGAGCAGCTGCATCTAAGCCATACATCACCAAGTCCAATGCAAAGCGTGGGATGCAGTGGTGTAAAGCACGTCACCACTGGACTCTAGAGCAGTGGAGACACCTTCTCTGGACTGATGAATCGCGCTTTTCCATCTGGCAATCTGATGGACCAGTCTGGGTTTGGAGGTTGCAAGGAGAATGCTACATTTCGGACTGCATTGTGCCGAGTGTTAAATTTGGTGGAGGAGGAATTATGGTGTGGGATTGTTTTTCAGGAGTTGGGCTTGGCCCCTTAGTTCCAGTGAAAGGAACTTTGAATGCTCCAGGATACCAAAAAATTTTGGACAATTCTATGGGATGGCACTTCAAGTTCATGTGTGAGTAAAGGCAGGTGGCCAAATACTTTTATCAATATAGTGGATGTATTAGTGTTCATGTATGGGATCTAGGGCTGCCAATTATGGCCAAAGTAATAATTAAGATTATTGTTATCAATATTGAAACCAGGATTGATGATTGTTAGGTAAAGCAGTGTTGGGGTGTGAATGTAATACCATCATGTCATTTGTAATGTCTAATAAAAAGACTATAGATAAACGTTATCCATATATTTATAGACAAATATTAGGTTTTTTTTATTCTTTAATAACATCAGCTTGTCAGCGTTTTGTCATTACATGATGCCTTTATCTATATCTTTACTTTTTGATAGAGAGAGTTTTTCAATTGTTTGTTTGTTTTTTTAAATTATGTACATCATGTAAATGATGTACTGGGACATATTCATTGAGTTTGAGCAGAAGTATGTCGTATAGAAATGAACTATACACAATAACACATTAACAAAGTAATTTTTGCAGTAACATAACAAAAAAACACAAGTAATGTAAACAAAACCCGGTGTTTACTTTTTGATATCAAAATAAAACACAGTGCAGTTTGGCTAATGACGATGAAGTCTATTAAACAAGCTTTGTTCTTCTCCAACGCCTCCCTAGTGTTTCAGTACAACAGTTTGGCCAACAACAACAAAAACCCGGAGAAATACCTCTCACATCGAATAAACAATCTTCACCGCTTGCGTTCAATTCAATGAGATGACAAAACATTTTAGCTAGTATTGATGTTATTTGAACACTGATACAGTTTACAGTTAAATAAAGGAGGAGTGAACATCCCAGTAAACAAAGTAAAGACTTTATAAACAAGTTGTAACAACGTTCACGACACATCACTTGCTGCAAAACATCAAATAGTTTTCTCCTTCGCTGTATACTTTTAGTGTGGAGACAAGTGTCTCCAATATTGTCCACACCTGTCTCCATCCAAACACAGCAGTGTCTCTTAAACGCACGACGGGAAGTGAGGGAAAATGAGGTTAAACCAAGCGCTTGGCTCCGTTTACTCCGAGGGTAAATCTCCGCAGCAAAGTCTGTGTCGTTGGTCCGCCATGATTATCATGCGCATGCACCTGACTGTGTTGCCTAAAATGCATTAACAGTTTGGCCAACAACAAAAACCCGGAGAAATACCTCTCACATCGAATAAACAATCTTCACCGCTTGCATTCAATTCAATGAGATGACAAAACATTTTAGATAGTATTGATGTTATTTGAACACTGATACAGTTTACAGTTAAATAAAGGAGGAGTGAACATCCCAGTAAACAAAGTAAAGACTTTATAAACAAGTTGTAACAACGTTCACGACACATCACCTGCTGCAAAACATCAAATAGTTTTCTCCTTTGCTGTATACTTTTAGTGTGGAGACGAGTGTCTCCAATATTGTCCACACCTGTCTCCATCCAAACACAGCAGTGTCTCTTAAACGCACGACGGGAAGTGAGGGAAAATGAGGTTAAACCAAGCGCTTGGCTCCGTTTACTCCGAGGGTAAATCTCCGCAGCAAAGTCTGTGTCGTTGGTCCGCCATGATTATCATGCGCATGCACCTGACTGTGTTGCCTAAAATGCATTAACAGTTTGGCCAACAACCAAAAAAAACGGAGAAATACCTCTCACATCGAATAAACAATCTTCACCGCTTGCATTCAATTCAATGAAATGACAAAACATTTTAGCTAGTATTGATGTTATTTGAACACTGATACAGTTTGCAGTTAAATAAAGGAGGAGTGAACATTCCAGTAAACAAAGTAAAGACTTTATAAACAAGTTGTAACAACGTTCACGACACATCACCTGCTGCAAAACATCAAATAGTTTTCTCCTTCGCTGTATACTTTAAGTGTGGAGACAAGTGTCTCCAATATTGTCCACACCTGTCTCCATCCAAACACAGCAGTGTCTCTTAAACGCACGACGGGAAGTGAGGGAAAATGAGGTTAAACCAAGCGCTTGGCTCCGCTTACTCCGAGGGTAAATCTCCGCAGCAAAGTCTGTGTCGTTGGTCCGCCATGATTATCATGCGCATGCACCTGACTGTGTTGCCTAAAATGCATTAACAATTTGGCCAACAACAAAAAAAAACGGAGAAATACCTCTCACATCGAATAAACAATCTTCACCGCTTGCATTCAATTCAATGAAATGACAAAACATTTGAGCTAGTATTGATGTTATTTGAACACTGATACAGTTTGCAGTTAAATAAAGGAGGAGTGAACATTCCAGTAAACAAAGTAAAGACTTTATAAACAAGTTGTAACAACGTTCACGACACATCACCTGCTGCAAAACATCAAATAGTTTTCTCCTTCGCTGTATACTTTAAGTGTGGAGACAAGTGTCTCCAATATTGTCCACACCTGTCTCCATCCAAACACAGCAGTGTCTCTTAAACGCACGGCGGGAAGTGAGGGAAAATGAGGTTAAACCAAGCGCTTGGCTCCGTTTACTCCGAGGGTTAAATTTCCGCAGCAAAGTCTGTGTCGTTGGTCTGCCATGATTATCATGCGCATGCACCTGAATGTGTTGCCGAAAATGCATTAATATATGATGGTTTTTCGGTTATTAAAAAACTAAACGGTATTACTAACCGTCGGGAATTATCGCAAATTATCATTATACCGTTTACTGTTACATCCCTCGTCCATTAACAAGTAAAAAGTCATGGGCGGTCACGGCATGTTCTTGCCGCAAATGTTGGTCAATTGTTGGGGAATTACAGCAAATGACAAGGGCGGTCAGTTTTTTGTTTCAATTGTTTTTAGTTCCATTTTTTACCTTTTACACTCGTTTTTTTTACCATTTAAGTGTGTGCTTTTTGTGTCAAATACAAATGTATAAAATGTTTGTTAATTAAGAGATGGGAGTTTGCCCAACCAGTCTACATGTGTTTTGTGGACTTGGAGAAGGCATTCGACCGTGTCCCTCGGGACTCAGAGAGTATGGGGTATCGGACTGTCTGATTGTGGCGGTCCGCTCCCTGTATGATCAGTGTCAGAGCTGGGTCCGCATTGCCGGCAGTAAGTCGGACACGTTTCCAGTGAGGGTTGGACTCCGCCAAGGCTGCCCTTTGTCACCGATTCTGTTCTTAACTTTTATGGACAGAATTTCTAGGCGCAGTCAAGGCATTGAGGGGATCTGGTTTGGTGGCTGCAGGATTAGGTCTCTGCTTTTTGCAGATGATGTGGTCCTGATGGCTTCATCTGACCAGGATCTTCAGCTCTCACTGGATCGGTTCGCAGCCGAGTGTGAAGCGACTGGGATGAGAATCAGCACCTCCAAGTCCGAGTCCATGGTTCTCGCCCGGAAAAGGGTGGAGTGCCATCTCCGGGTTGGGGAAGAGATCTTGCCCCAAGTGGAGGAGTTCAAGTACCTCGGAGTCTTGTTCACGAGTGAGGGAAGAGTGGATCGTGAGATCGACAGGCGGATCGGTGCGGCGTCTTCAGTAATGCGGACGCTGTATCGATCCGTTGTGGTGAAGAAGGAGCTGAGCCGGAAGACAAAGCTCTCAATTTACCGGTCGATCTACGTTCCCATCCTCACCTATGGTCCTGAGCTTTGGGTTATGACCGAAAGGACAAGATCACGGGTACAAGCGGCCGAAATGAGTTTCCTCCGCCGGGTGGCGGGGCTCTCCCTTAGAGATAGGGTGAGAAGCTCTGCCATCCGGGGGGAGCTCAAAGTAAAGCCGCTGCTCCTCCACATCGAGAGGAGCCAGATGAGGCGGTTCGGGCATCTGGTCAGGATGCCACCCGAACGCCTCCCTAGGGAGGTGTTTAGGGCACGTCCGACCGGTAGGAGGCCGCGGGGAAGACCCAGGACACGTTGGGAAGACTATGTCTCCCGGCTGGCCTGGGAACGCCTCGGGGTCCCACAGGAAGAGCTGGACGAAGTGGCTGGGGAGAGGGAAGTCTGGGCTTCCCTGCTTAGGCTGCTGCCCCCGCGACCCGACCTCGGATAAGCGGAAGAAGATGGATGGATGGATGGTTTGTTAATTAAATGCAGAATCAATCGCTCATTTATTTGTGCAACACATCTTTGGACAATTTTGACCAGAACTTTGGGTCAAAGCATAATAATTGTGTAAATGCATCAATAAGTTCATTATGCTTGTGTAAGGTGCTTTTTTGAAACCTTTATTTTGTTAGCGCAGTCAGGCCTATTATTGTGAAGGGGGAAGTGTGTTGCTGTTCTCAGCTTGATATGTGGAGGCGACAGTTGCGATTGCTGTCCTGTTTGTACATTAATCCTACATGGATGATGTCGTTCACAACAACACAATCAGATGAGATGTGTTGTGGGTATATGGATTTTCCTTGCTAGCTTTAGCTTCGTAGTTTAGCCGCTATTTCGAATGACCGCCTCAAGGACGGGACGGTTGCGTGTTTAGAGGATGAATGAGTGGTCCAGAACACATTATTTTCCCTAACAAATGTTGCTTCTCCTCACAATGACAACATTTCTCTTACATTTATGTCAATTTTCCTGATATTCTGCAATGGACAGCAGATGTTGTTATATTAGCCAATTCCGTGACTCCGTAAGTCATTGTTGAAATCATATGCCTTATTTTTTTGTTGAGTTCAGTGATTATTGATTGGATTATTACTTTGGGAAGGTGAGAGAAGAAGAGTTGTGGTCTTGTGAGAATTGTCTCGTTTGTCCATCCTAAGCCACCGTAGGTCATCACCAGACTTGTTAATGTTAGCTGCTCATTGACCGTTTGATTGATTGACTAATGTTTTAATACCTCTGGACATTGAATTTAGATATTTCTGTCAATCAAACAAACATGCTTGTGTGGGAGTTTTCTGTGTCTACGTACCTTCGACACATCCGTACACCCACCGGAGTCACATTTTTCCAAGTAGCACAATCCCCACATTTTTCAACCTATTCAAACCAATCCAACATCAACACATTCCACTCATCCAGGACATTCAAACTAACACTTTCCCAAGTTCCAAAACCAAATTCCGGTTTTCCTGGAAATTCAAACTCTTCAACATTCAAACCATTCCAACATTCAAACTAGGGATGTCCCGATCTAGGTTTTTGCACTTCCGATCCGATACCGATATTGTTTTTGCATTTCCGATCCGATACCAATACTGACCGATACCGATACTGACCTATCCGAGCATGTATTAAAGTTTAAAGTTATTTAGCCTACTTAGTTGTCAGAATCATGTTGAAAAGGGTTTTAGTACTCTTGATAACAACTAGCCAGCTGAATTAGGGGAGTTTGAATAATACAAGAAACTGACCTGTTTATTCAAGGATAAACACAAAACAGACAAAATTATACATGACAAACAGAAATGGCATCATTGAAACTAGGGCTGGGCGATATGGCCTTTTTTTAATATTGCGATGTTTTAAGGCCATATTGCGATACACGATATATATCTCGATATTTTGCCTTAGCCTTGAATGAACACTTGATGCATATAATCACAGCAGTATGATGATTCTATGTGTTTTGATTGATTGATTGAGACTTTTATTAGTAGGTTGCACAGTGAAGTACATATTCCGTACAATTGACCACTAAATGGTAACACCCCAATAAGTTTTTCAACTTGTTTATTCATGATACAGATATATACTATCAGATATATACTATCATCATAATACAGTCATCACACAAGATAATCACATTGAATTATTTACATTATTTATAATCCAGGGTGTGGAGGGGGGCGCCAGATGTAAGTGTCAAAAAGACAGCCAAAAGAGTTTGATATGAGAATAAATCTAAAGTTAAAATATAGGGTAGAAATGCACCCATTTGCAGGAAATGTAGTCTTGATTTTCAAAATGTTCTTTCAAGGCTTCTTCATACTGCATTAATATATGCTACTTTTAAACTTTCATGCAGAGAAGGAAATCACAACTAAAAAAATCACTAATTTTTTCATACGGTGTTGATGTGGAAATTGTTGCCTCGGCATTTTGATGGTGTGGACGTGTGGCACCGAACGGAGATAAGCGTCTCGACAGACGTCACAATATTTGAACAATGACGACGAAAACTGTTTTCTCTGTCGTGTCCGTGTGTCGAAAATTGTTATGCGCTTATTTTTTTATTAGATTTTGTGCATGGCATAGATTTGCTATGTGCACAGGACGCTTAAACAGTGCGCAATTGCACAGGCGAGCACCTTAGAGGGAGCGTTGCTCGCACGGCTGCGCTAGCATCACAGCTAACGTTAGCCATGTTGCTACCTCTCTGCTGGGAGAGGACATATACGTATGTGACGTATGACGTGACAGTATGTGACGTATGACGTGACAGTATGTGACGTGTGTAAGAAGGTGCACTTGCTGTCTGTGAGAGGGAGACACAGGAAAGAGTGAGAAGAGCCTGTCGTGTAATGCCAGCAGCTAAAAGCAACTGCGTGAGAATTCACAGAGCTGTGGATGTGTTGAAGGTGTGCTGGAAAATGCGGAACGGAAATTAGGGAGCAGCAGAAAAGTGGAATGTATTATTTAAATCGGTGCGTTGGAAAACACGGACCGGAGGTTTTTTTAAAACTGGATCTGGATCAACATTTTTCCATGCCTTGCCGATACGCAATTTTTGGCAAATATCGGCAGCCGATCCGATCCAAATATCGGATCGGGACATCCCTAATTCAAACTATTCTTACATTCATACTACATTCTGTCAGCATTTCAGTTCAACTTCAGCATTGGAGCATTCACACATAATTCCTTGAACAATTGCCTCATCTACTTATTATTATTATTATTATTATTATTATTATTATTATTATAATTAAATCTAGCTTACCATATTTTTGAAAATTTTTAATTTCCTTTCGGGGATTAAAAAAAGTATTTCTGATTGTGATTCTGATTCTGATTGAATGTGTGGACTACATGAATGATGCCTTCTCAGTTCTCACTCTAACGCAATTTGAGTGTCTTGGAAACACACTAAATTAATCTAATCCATTATTACTATTAATTATAAGGTAAACAAGTTATTATTTGAAGGAGTAATCAGTAATCTGATTACTTCTTCCCAGTTTAACTGTGGCGACACTATCTAAATGAAATCTTTTTTGGCCAACATGTTGACTGTGCTCATGCTTATTTTAGAGTAGACATGTCTCTAAAGATGAATGTGAAAATCACTGTAGTTATTGTCCACCAGCAGGGGGAGCTCATCACTAGTACTACTGCGTGGAGGCTGGCATGTGGTACATTATTTCCTGTGTGGGTATAACTTATTCAGAGGGAGAACAGCACACTTTCACGTATGGCGTCTACCTTTAAGGATTGCAGGAATGACTTTTAATATGTTTTTATATGAATAAGGTGGATAGGACGTTGGCCTGGGAAGGCATTCCCCTGAAGGTCTTCTTCATGTGTCAGCTGGAAGTACCCTGACTGCTGTGAGGGGAAACTGATGAGATTGTGAGATCATATGTTGGTGCAGGACAATGTCTCGTGTGACTGAGCAAAGCTGGACTTTTCTAAAGAATGTTTGTTTTCTCCTGTCCCGCAGACCTCGATGAAAAACATCTTCCTCATGAGCAGGAGGAGGAACCACAGTCCCCCCACATACATGAGGAAGAAGAGGTACCACATTCCCAACACATCAAAGAAGAAGGAGAGGAGCCACAGCCCCCCCACATTAAAGAGGAAGACGAGACGCCACAGACCCATAGTGTTAAACTGACCCTTCACATTAAAGGCCAAGTGGAGGACCCACTGATGTTACACATCAAAAATGAAGAGGAGGACCCACTGACCCCTCACTTTAAGGAGCAAGAGAACCGGCTGAGCCCTCACATTGAAGAGGAAAAGGAGGACCCACTGAACCCCTACTTTAAAGAGGAAGAGGAGGACCAAGAGCCGCTGCACATTAAAGAGGAAGAGGAGGAACACAGCATCAGTCAGCCTAAATGGTTGGAGGAGTTCCCAGTGACTGGTGTCCCTGTGAAGAGTGAAGATGATGAGGTCAAAGGTGAAAGTGAGGAGAAGAGAGAGGCGGAGCCTCCAAGCAGCAGCTCAACACAACACATGACAACAGAAGCTGATGGAGACCACTGTGGAGGATCACAAGCAGACAAGCTCTTAGCTCCACTATCAGATAGTGAGGACACAACGTCACACTCTCCTGACACTGATGATGAAGACTCTAAAGATGATAAGACAAACACTCACTTCAAATGTTCTCACTGTGACAAAACCTTTAAATACCATTGTCATCTTAAAACACACAAAACAACACACACTGGAGAAAAACCTTTTATCTGTTCAATCTGTAGTAAAGGTTTTGCTCTAAGTAAATATTTGAACGTGCACACGAGAACACACACTAGTGAAAAACCTTTTTCCTGTTCAACCTGTGGTAAAGGTTTTACACAAAGTCAACATTTGAAAAGACACATGAGAACACACACTGGAGAAAAACCTTTTATCTGTTCAATCTGTAGTAAAGGTTTTGCTCTAAGTAAATATTTGAAAGTGCACACGAGAACACACACTGGTGAAAAACCTTTTATTTGTTCAATCTGTGGTAAACGTTTTGTTCTAAGTCACAATTTGAAAGCGCACATGAGAAGACATACTGGTGAAAAACATTTTTCCTGTTCAACCTGTGGTAAAGGTTTTGCACAAAGTCAAGATTTGAAAGTACACATGAGAACACACACTAGTGAAAAACCTTTTTCCTGTTCAACCTGTGGTAAAGGTTTTACACAAAGTCATCATTTGAAAAGACACATGAGAACACACACTGGAGAAAAACCTTTTTCCTGTTCAACCTGTGGTAAAGGTTTTACACAAAGTCAAGATTTGAAAGTACACATGAGAGCACACACTGGTGAAAAACCTTTTTCTTGTTCAATCTGTGGTAAAGGTTTTCTTCTAAGTAAATATTTAAAAGTGCACATGAGAACACACACTGGTGAGAAACCTTTCACATGTTCAATCTGCAACAGAAGCTTTTGTGACCGATCAAACCTTGCAGCACACATGAGAACACACCCAGGAGAGAAAGTGTTGAGTTGCAGTGTGTGTGGTGAAAGATTCTCTCATAAGTACCAGTGTAAGAAACACAAGTGTGCTGGTGAGAACAGCAGCAGCAAATGAAACTGCAGGATTTGAAATAAACTGTCAAGACTTTAATTTGGACTTTCTAACAACATCAGCACATACAACATGTGTGACATTGTTGTTTTTGTAACAATCTTTTTAATATGCTCCTACATTTATAGATTGGATAGTTTGAAATATGGAAGTATTACATATTTGTATTTCTATTTGTTAATGATCCCATAGATTAGCCCCTGTTTATGTTATACATATGTACTGGTTCACATCTGAAACATCTTCTGGACCACTTCAGGAAGCATATTATTATTTACTTTACACATTATTTGAACAGTTGTCTTTTATTAACCTTTAAAATGTGTGACTTAATGAATCATTTGTTGGGTCTTTATAATCCATTTGATTAATTATCTTTATTACTCTCTTTTGTAATATGATGATTGTGTTGTGATTATTTTAAATGTATGTCCCCAGACCTTTATGCAATATAAAAGTGAGAGAAAATGGCTGAATTGTTTGTGGAAGGATTTTTTCTTTTTTTTTTACAAACTTACATTCGTGGGTAAAACAAAAATTCCCATTATTGGGTTTTAAACATTTTTAATGTATGTTTTCTTTTTAAACATCCCCAACAAAACATCAATATTAATCAAAGTTCAAAGTGTCAGGCAAAAGCCAATATTGTACATCATCCCACAGAGATTTACTTTGCATACTGTTGGAGCCAAATTTCCTTATTTGTTTATATAGTTTTTATTTAGTTTTCTCTAATTGATTGCTGGCCTCTGTTCATGCTAAATTTCTTTTTCGGCAGATTGCGCCGCCCACTTCCTCTCGACAACCAGGAGGTGTTGACAGGGATGGGACCGTTGCTATGGTGCGGTTGCCAAGGTAACGTCATTTAATTGGGTTCAGGTGGGAGCACTAAGGGGGGCGATTGCATGGAGGACAGAAACAGTTTTCGACCGTGCCGTGCGTGGTCAGGTCTCGCTGCTGTGACAATGTCCCATTCAAGGTCAGCAGACATTATGTTCTAAAGCCTACATTTGATTTCGTTTTGATAACTTAAAATAAACGGATTGTCATATCCAAACATATTTCCACAGTACTGGACATTGAAGCATTTGCACGCGTCAAACTAGTCAACACATTCACCCTCAGTATCAGCTTAAAGGTAAAGGCTGTAAAACTACCATAACTCAACCTGTACTACTATCATAAGTCAACTTTACTACTGCCCTAACTCAACAGAGTGTTAAGTCCCTACTTTTTGTCAAAAAATTTTGATGGATCAATTAGGGCAAGGGGCGAGGCCAAAGGTCAAGGGAGAACAAAGGAAAGGTCAAGGGGCGGGGTTAGAGAACAAAGGAAACAAAAGCAACAAATGGAACAAAAGTAACAAATGAAACAAAGGAAACAAAGGCAACAGGTGCTTATGAATATGACTGAGGTTGACCATCTGTCAAATTTGATGGATGCGGGGTCAAATGCGGTTAAATATTAATGAGGTTCGTGGGAAAATGGTGGAGGGGGTTGAATGATGTCGTGGGAAAAATGAGGAGGGGGTTACAACACTCAGTAAACGGTTACAACACTCAGTAAACGGTTGCGCGGTTGGTATTTTGGAAGCAGTAAAGACTTTGTGATTAGGGACGGCGTGGCGCAGTGGAAGAGTGGCCGTGCGCAACCCGAGGGTCCCTGGTTCAATCCCCACCTAGTACCAACCTCGTCATGTCCGTTGTGTCCTGAGCAAGACACTTCACCCTTGCTCCTGATGGGTGCTGGTTAGCGCCTTGCATGGCAGCTCCCTCCATCAGTGTGTGAATGTGTGTGTGAATGGGTAAAAGTGGAAGTAGTGTCAAAGCGCTTTGAGTACCTTGAAGATAGAAAAGCGCTATACAAGTACAACCCAACCCATTACGCTACGGAAATTCATTAATTTTAGCCATGATTAGCGAAACACCGGTGACCATTTATAGAAATAGTGTGTTGAAAACTTACCTCGACGCCCCGCAGAAAAGTAGGATTTTTCTGAGTCGTACTCAAATGCCGGCATCCGAGTCTTTGCGTGGGAAATGGGGTTTGGAAGCTTACAGGATGGATGGATCTTTTGGATACGTTTTCAGATACGAGACGGGAGACGTCTGCTTATTTCAGCTGAAAGAGAACAGAGACGGAAGTCCTTTCGCGAACGTTTCATCGCTATCTACCGTGGATTGGCATGTGTTAAGTCTGGCAATGGACGATTTGCTGTGGCGTGATCCTTCTCCAGTCGATAAACGCGTAAAAGGAAGCTTGTCTACTTACTGAGCAAGACAAGAATTCTGTTCAGCGCTACTTGGGAGACAAAATCTTCGGTTTCGGGTCGTTGGTTTTTCCACGCCAGTCTTCTTGCTCCTAAAATCACCGGTCCCTATCCGACCGAGCCCGACGTCTTTTCCCTGGAGACTTTTAACTCTGAATGCGGGGTGTTTACACCGGTTGTGGTCGTTCCCATCGTGGCATGGCGAGAGCGTATGGGGGAATGGCACACGCGCACACACACACACCCCCGGCGGAGGACGAAAGGACCAAAGGTCATTCCCCCCACAACCCAAAAGATCTTTCAACACACACGCACGCACACACACACACACACATACACACAGTGATTGACACTTTTGAATGAAACCTAAAGTTCTTTAGATTTTTGAAGCATAACCTTAAATATCAAAAATTCGGGAAAATAGCGTCTTTTGTTTAACGTCTTTTGTTTAACTATAGACACAATGAAGAACTATACATTCAGAAAACATATTTAAATTCAGAAAAAACTCTGTATAACACAGTCTTCTGAGGTATTCCTCTCATTTTTTTCTTTTCAATGTAAGTAATATGTGAAGCTCCCCTGGGAAAAGTATCCCAGGGGAGAATGACCAGAATGACGGTCATTAAAAAAATCTTTGTTTATGTCAATAATTTCCCCTAAAATTCAAATTGAGGCTAGACGGTGTGTTTTTTTCTATTAATTAATAGATGGATCAATAGAAAAACTCCCCTCCCGACCTGCTATCTGAAAAACCCAGTTCGTCATCTTGATTTAGGTTGGTCCACTGTCCAAACATATTTAGCAGCTTTAAATGAGAAATTAAACATGAGCAAAATATGCCACCTTTAAGTGTTAGCGACGGAGGGCAAAGTGTTAGTGGCAACGTTTTTCTACCGCTTATTCCCTTTGGAGTTGTGGGGGGCGCTGGAGCCTATCTCAGCTACCTCTATTTAAACTCATTGAATCAGGGCCTTCTTTCCTCCCATGAGGTCTGTGGAAGACGAGGAACCCTTCTTAAGAGAAAACTCTGAATGCAAACAAAACTGCTTCACTGCTTGAGTGTGAGTTAAGAATCTAGAGGAAGTCGAGGACTAAAATGTCTCAACTTCCAGGGGAGTGCAGAAGAGTATAGATCAGGGGTTGGCGCAGTAGGCCTCCTCAGAGAACATAATACAGCTGGGGCATCCACTACAAGCCCCGTACTCCATTTAGTCTCTCAACAGATGAATTAAAATAAATTCTACATTTATTCAGCATTCCTTTATGTTTTATTGAATTTTCCTATTGTAGTGCAGTGCTTCTTAAATATTTTCTGTCATGAACGCCTCCCTCATAAAGGACATAACTTTTCTATTTTTTTACATCTACCCCGAAATATTATGGGCCAGATTACCGTATTTTCCGCACCATAAGGCGCCCTGGGTTATAAGCCGCGCCTTCAATGAACGGCATATTTCAAAACTTTGTCCACCTATAAGCCGCCCCGTGTTATAAGCCGCATCTAACTGCGCTAAAGGAATGTCAAAAAAACAGTCAGATAGGTAAGTCAAACTTTAATAATATATTAAAAACCAGCGTGATGTGGGCGCGCACGGAGTCGTATATCAACATGGACGGAGCTGCGTGAAAAAAGCCACCCGGCCTCTTCGCGTAAACTTACCTTAACCACTCGCTCATCTTTTCTTCATCCATCCCTTCGAGTTAGCTTTTATGATGACGCCGGCTGGAAAGGTCTCTTTTGGCAAGGTCTTCCTTTTGAATATCACCATGGGTGGAAGTTTCTGGCCATTAGCATGGCAAGCTAGAACCACAGTGAAGGATGACTTCTCATTCCCTGTGGTGCGAATATTCACCGTACGTGCTCCCGTTGTATCCACAGTGCGGTTCACAGGAACATCAAAAGTCAGTGGGACCTCGTCCATGTTGATAATGTTCTCTGGCCGGATCTTTTTTTCAGCTATCTTGTTTTTACAATATGCACGGAAAGTAGCCAGCTTTTCTTGAAAGTCTTTAGGCAGTTACTGTGAAATAGTAGTCCGTATGCGGATGGAGAGATTGCGTCTTTTCATGAACCGGATCCCTGTCGCTTAGTAGGAGCCATTTTGTGGTCTTTACAGATGTAAACACACAAAGGAAATGAAACGTACGGTAATATCCGCGCGCTTCTTCTTCTTCTACGCGGGCGGGTGGTTGCTTACAGTAGAAGAAGAAGCGCTTCTTGTTCTATGGGGGCGGGCGGGTGCTTACCTTGGCGGTTGCTTGCGTAGAAGAAGAAGCACTTCCTCTTCTACGGGGAAAAAAGATGGCGGCTGTTTACCGTAGTTGCGAGACCGAAACTTTATGAAAATGAATCTTAATATTTATCCATATATAAAGCGCACCGGGTTATAAGGCGCACTGTCAGCTTTTGAGAAAATTTGTGGTTTTTAGGTGCGCCTTATAGTGCGGAAAATACGGTACTACACTGGATGATGGACCACACCATGCACATTAACATATAGAATGTAGCCCATGTCAGCTCATCATGGGTCTGTCGCAAGGGGAGGGAATGGCACAAAATCTTGCGATTTGGCCAAATACAGTAAATTAGCTCCGCTTCTTCGTACTCCTTCTCGGACATGTCCAAGTGTTACCATATTTTCCGCACCATAAGGCGCCCTGGGTTATAAGCCGCGCCTTCAATGAACGGCATATTTCAAAACTTTGTCCACCCATAAGCCGCCCCGTGTTGTAAGCCGCATCTAACTGCGCTAAAGGAATGTCAAAAAAACAGTCATGGAATCGTATATCAACATGGACGGAGCTGCTGAAAAAAGCCACCCGGCCTCCTCGCGTAAACTTAAACTTACCTTAACCACTCGCTCATCTTTTCTTCATCCATCCCTTCGAGTTAGCTTTTATGATGACGCCGGCTGGAAAGGTCTCTTTTGGCAAGGTCTTCCTTTTGAATATCACCATGGGTGGAAGTTTCTGGCCATTAGCATGGCAAGCTAGAACCACAGTGAAGGATGACTTCTCATTCCCTGTGGTGCGAATATTCACCGTACGTGCTCCCGTTGTATCCACAGTGCGGTTCACAGGAATATCAAAAGTCAGTGGAACCTCGTCCATGTTGATAATGTTCTCTGGCCGGATCTTTTTTTCAGCTATCTTGTTTTTACAATATGCACGGAAAGTAGCCAGCTTTTCTTGAAAGTCTTTAGGCAGTTGCTGTGAAATAGTAGTCCGTATGCGGATGGAGAGATTGCGTCTTTTCATGAACCGGATCCCTGTCGCTTAGTAGGAGCCATTTTGTGGTCTTTACAGATGTAAACACACAAAGGAAATGAAACGTACGGTAATATCCGCGCGCTTCTTCTTCTTCTACGCGGGCGGGTGGTTGCTTACAGTAGAAGAAGAAGCGCTTCTTGTTCTATGGGGGCGGGCGGGTGCTTACCTTGGCGGTTGCTTGCGTAGAAGAAGAAGCGCTTCCTGTTCTACCGGGAAAAAAGATGGCGGCTATTTACCGAAGTTGCGAGACCGAAACTTTATGAAAATGAATCTTAATATTTATCCATATATATAAAGCGCACCGGGTTATAAGGCGCACTGTCAGCTTTTGAGAAAATTTGTGGTTTTTAGGTGCGCCTTATAGTGCGGAAAATACGGTAATCTGTGATGTACTTCAATAAAACGTTAAGCGTGTTGGGAATAAACTGTGACAAACAACAATAATAAACAATACAGACTTTCCCTAATGTTAGAACACAAAACAAACAGGGAGGCATTGCAACAAGTTTATGTGAATTAGAAATGCTATAAAATAAAATCATATCACAGTTATTGTGACCAAAATATCACGGTTATCATAAATTATCACGGAATTGTCAATTGTGCAAAAAAAAAAACTAATACCTTGAAATATTTTAACAAAGTGTTATTTAAAATAAACAAATGTATAAAAAAAAAATAGCAACACACCTATATAATATACTTTCCTTAGCAGAACAAACATTATAAATATTGTTCTACTATTATATGAGTTTTAAAATATGTTTTGATATGTTTTAATTTGTAAAAGTTTTAGAGTGTTTATTGTTAAAGGCAAAACGCGTGTTGTTTGTAAGACGTTAATGCGTTTTGTATTCCTGATGGATTCCTGAAGCTAGCTAACTAACTACAGTGAGACGATGTTGAGTCAAAAAAAAAAGCTTTTAGTCAAAGTCTGGCAGCTAATTTTGTCTATATACATATGTGCGGCTTTCTTAGCACATCGCCATCAAAGAAAAAAAGTTTTGGTGTTGTTTTGTTTGTATTTATCAGAATTAGAATCAGATTCAGAATAGTTTTATTGCCATTGTTTGAGAACGGCTTCACAAACTAGGAATTTTTCTTGGTGCAGGCGTGCAACATAAAACACATATAACACCGATTTGGTAATAACAGGAGCTGTAATTGCTGCTATTTTGACCGTCCTCAAAACATTGATTACTAGTTTTTTATCAGCACTTTTCCCGTCATTGCTATAAAATGGACAAAACTTTATGAGTTATTAGCAGAGGTGGGACCAAGTCATTGTTTTGCAAGTCACAAGTAAGTCTCAAGTCTTTGCCCTCAAGTCCGAGTCAAGACAGGCAAGCCCCGAGTCAAGTCCAAAGTCAAGACTGGAAAGTCTCAAGTCAAGTCCTAAGTCCTGCATTTTGAGTTTCGAGTCCTTTCAAGTCCTTTTAACCACAGACTAATATATTAACACAGATTGTGTATGCTTTTCAAACGCTGTATTTATTTATTAAAACAAGTGCATTTTAAATTGCAGGAAAGAAAATTGTGCTGACATTGCACTTTATAATAGCACTATTAACCAGTCATTTTAAACATTAACTCATTCCTTTACAGAACAAACACATTGAAAAATAAAGTGCAAATGTAATTATTTGTACAAAAGTGTTAACATTGAAAAAACATGACATATACGTGAACATAACAAAAAAGTTGTACTTTTTATATGTCAGGGCCCTATGCTGCATTGCATTTGCAAAAGACCAAATTAGCCAAGAGTCTGTCAGTCATTTGTGCACGATGGGGGCGTAGTATGATGCCACCATGGCTGAAAACTCGCTCCACTGGAGCACTGGAGGCAGGCACTGCCAAGACTCTCATGGCCACTCGGAACAGTGAAGGAAGAGTCTTCATGTTCAATGCCCAGAACAAAAGGGGGGAGATAGTTTTTTTGGGTTGGTGCACTACTTGTAAGTGTATCTTGTGTTTTTTATGTTGATTTAATTAAAAAAAGAAAGAAAAAAAAAATATATTTCTTGTGCGGCCCGATACCAAACGATCCACGGACCAGTACCGGGCCGCGGCCCGGTGGTTGGGGACCACTGAGGTAAAGCTAAAGCTAGCTAAAACGGTACACATATTCATAATATAGTATACATTTTAACTGACCTTTATTTTACTATTTTTGTCTTTTTTTAGGTGGCTAAAATACGCGATGCTGCTGACCGCCGTCTAACATTACGTGTGATATATTGACTAACGTAACCCTGCTTAAAAAAAATCACTGAACAAAAAGTATGAATAAGGTAGTGAACTGCAACAGATTCCTGTGTTTGCAATAACGTTATAACGTTAGCAGTGAGTTTACAGCCTCACTGATTTAACTACACAGCAAATAAAAGTCACGTTACTTAGCCAATAAACGTTATCTTACATTCAAAACTTACCCTTCTTTGTGCAACTTCAAATGCCGGACGAGGTTGGAAGTTGTTGCCTCTCCATCAGTAATTTTCGAACCGCATGTGTTGCATACTGCAAACCGTTTTGTGTTGACCACCTTGTAATTTTTATACCCAAACGAAGTTATTTTAGGTATCATTTTTTGTTCACTGGCGTGTGGTTTGGACATGTCTTCTTCGTTGGTTGTCCTGCAATTTGATTGGATGAATGCTGTGTGATGAAAACAAAGTAGATCTAATTTGATTGGCTGTTGTACTGAGAGCACACCAGCTGACACACGCAACGCTGATAGACAAGTACACAATGAAAAATACGGAGCGCTCCTAAATAACTTTTTCATCTTTGGGTTTTGGGGAAAGTAGCAAGTCATGTCAAGTCATGTCAATTCAAAAGGCTCAAGTCCAAGTGAAGTCACAAGTCATTGATGTTAAAGTCTAAGTCGAGTTGCAATTCTTTTTACATTTTGTCAAGTCGAGTCTAAAGTCATCAAATTCATGACTCGAGTCTGACTCGAGTCCAAGTCATGTGACTCGAGTCCACACCTCTGGTTATTAGTATTCATGTAACAGCATAATGAACAGCACATTTACGGTATGAATAAATATTTCTGAACAAAGTTGCCATCTTTATTGTTAGTTGGCACTAGGGATGTAACAATAAAGGGTATAATTGATAACCATGGTAAAATGGTTAGTATTACCATTTTAAATGAAAATTATCAAAAACAAACACGCAAGCTGAAAAGCTAACATGAAAACAAGAGACAAGAATGTCTTTGCCCGTAAAGAAACAACATACCCCAATCTAAATTTATACAAACAAATTGCTGTCTAAGCAATCAAGCTACTTAATTGTGCACATTGACCCTACAAACTGTGGTCTCTTAGAATAGAATGATTGTTCTATATTAGAGGAATACCTCAGAAGACTGTGTTATACAGAGTTTTTTCCGAATTTAAATATGTTTTCTGAATGTATAGTTCTTTATTGTGTCTATAGTTCAATAGACATTAAACAAAAGACGTTAAACAAAAGACACTATTTTCCCGAGCTTTTGATATTTAAGGTTATGCTTCAAAAATCTAAAGAACTTTAGGTTTCATTCAAAAATGTCAATCACTGTGTGTGTGTGTGTGCGTGTGTGCGTGTGTGCGTGTGTGTTGAAAGATCTTTCGGGTTGTGGGGGGAATGACCTTTCATCCTTTCGTCCTCCGCCGGGGGTGTGTGTGTGTGCGCGTGTGCCATTCTCCCCATACGCTCTCACCATGCCACGATGGGAACGACCACAACCGGTGTAAACACCCCGCATTCAGAGTTGAAAGTCTCCAGGGAAAAGACGTCGGGCTCGGTCGGATAGGAACCGGTGATTTTAGGAGCACGAAGACTGACGCGGAAAAACCAACGACCCAAAGCCGAAGATTTTGTCTCCCAAGTAGCGCTGAACAGAATTCTTCTCTTGCTCAGTAAGTAGACAAGCTTCCTTTTACGCGTTTATCGACCGGAGAAGGATCACGCCACAGCAAATCGTCCATCGCCAGACATAACAAATCCCAATCCACGGTAGATAGCGATGAAACGTTCGCGAAAGGACTTCCGTCTCTGTTCTCTTTTAGCTGAAATAAGCAGACGTCTCCCGTCTCGTATCTGAAAACATATCCAAAAGATCAATCCATCCCGTAAGCTTCCAAACCCCATTTCTCACGCAAAGACTCGGATACCGGCATTTGAGTACGACTCAGAAAAACTCTACTTTTCTGGGGGGCGTCGAGGTAAGTTTTTAACACACTATTTTTATAAATGGTCACCGGTGTTTCGCTAATCATGGCTGAAATTAATGAACTTCCGAAGCGTACTCACAAAGTCTTTACTGCTTCCAAAATACCAACCGCGCAACCGTTTACTGAGTGTTGTAACCGTTTACTGTGTGTTGTAACCCCGTCCTCATTTTTCCCACGACGTCATTCAACCCCCTCCACCATTTTCCCACGAACCTCATTAATATCCAACCGCATTCGACCCCGCATCCATCAAATTTGACAGATAGTCAACCTCATTCATATTCATAAGCACCTGTTGCCTTTGTTTTCTTTGTTCCCATTGTTTTCTTTGTTTCTTTTGTTCCCTTTGTTTCTTTTGTTTCCCTTGTTTCTTTTGTTTCTTTTGTTTTCTTAGTTTCCCTTGTTTCTTTTGTTTCTTTGTTTCCCTTGTTTCTTTTGTTTCTTTTGTTTCTTTTGTTTTCTTAGTTTCCCTTGTTTCTTTTGTTTCTTTTGTTCCCTTTGTTCCCTTTGTTTCCTTTGTTGCCTTTGTTTACTTTGTTACCTTTGTTTCCTTTGTTCTCTAGCCCCGCCCCCTTGACCTTTACTTTGTTCTCCTTTGACCTTTGGCCCCGCCCCCTTCTCTAATTGATCCATCAAAATTTTAGACAAAAAGTAGGGACATAACTCTCTCTCAACCTGTACTACTATCATAAGTCAACTTTACTACTACCATAACTCAACCTGTACTACTATCATAAGTCAACTTAACTACTACCATAACTCATCCTGTACTACTATCATAAGTCAACTTTACTATAACTCATGTTTCCTTTGATGTAAAGGTTGCAGAGCACTGTCATTAATGAAGGCATTTATATGATATACATAGTTGTTTTACATTTGTTCATACTTTTGAGTACACATAAATCCCTCTTAGTTTATACAGGTAAAAGCCAGTAAATTAGAATATTTTGAAAAACTTGATTTATTTCAGTAATTGCATTCAAAAGGTGTAACTTGTACATTATATTTATTCATTGCACACAGACTGATGCATTCAAATGTTTATTTCATTTAATTTTGATGATTTGAAGTGGCAACAAATGAAAATCCAAAATTCCGTGTGTCACAAAATTAGAATATTACTTAAGGCTAATACAAAAAAGGGATTTTTAGAAATGTTGGCCAACTGAAAAGTATGAAAATGAAAAATATGAGCATGTACAATACTCAATACTTGGTTGGAGCTCCTTTTGCCTCAATTACTGCGTTAATGCGGCGTGGCATGGAGTCGATGAGTTTCTGGCACTGCTCAGGTGTTATGAGAGCCCAGGTTGCTCTGATAGTGGCCTTCAACTCTTCTGCGTTTTTGGGTCTGGCATTCTGCATCTTCCTTTTCACAATACCCCACAGATTTTCTATGGGGCTATGGTCAGGGGAGTTGGCGGGCCAATTTAGAACAGAAATACCATGGTCTGTAAACCAGGCACGGGTAGATTTTGCGCTGTGTGCAGGCGCCAAGTCCTGTTGGAACTTGAAATCTCCATCTCCATAGAGCAGGTCAGCAGCAGGAAGCATGAAGTGCTCTAAAACTTGCTGGTAGACGGCTGCGTTGACCCTGGATCTCAGGAAACAGAGTGGACCGACACCAGCAGATGACATGGCACCCCAAACCATCACCCAACCATGCAAATTTTGCATTTCCTTTGGAAATCGAGGTCCCAGAGTCTGGAAGAAGACAGGAGAGGCACAGGATCCACGTTGCCTGAAGTCTAGTGTAAAGTTTCCACCATCAGTGATGGTTTGGGGTGCCATGTCATCTGCTGGTGTCGGTCCACTCTGTTTCCTGAGATCCAGGGTCAACGCAGCCGTCTACCAGCAAGTTTTAGAGCACTTCATGCTTCCTGCTGCTGACCTGCTCTATGGAGATGGAGATTTCAAGTTCCAACAGGACTTGGCGCCTGCACACAGCGCAAAATCTACCCGTGCCTGGTTTACGGACCATGGTATTTCTGTTCTAAATTGGCCCGCCAACTCCCCTGACCATAGCCCCATAGAAAATCTGTGGGGTATTGTGAAAAGGAAGATGCAGAATGCCAGACCCAAAAACGCAGAAGAGTTGAAGGCCACTATCAGAGCAACCTGGGCTCTCATAACACCTGAGCAGTGCCAGAAACTCATCGACTCCATGCCACGCCGCATTAACGCAGTAATTGAGGCAAAAGGAGCTCCAACCAAGTATTGAGTATTGTACATGCTCATATTTTTCATTTTCATACTTTTCAGTTGGCCAACATTTCTAAAAATCCCTTTTTTGTATTAGCCTCAAGTAATATTCTAATTTTGTGACACACGGAATTTTGGATTTTCATTTGTTGCCACTTCAAATCATCAAAATTAAATGAAATAAACATTTGAATGCATCAGTCTGTGTGCAATGAATAAATATAATGTACAAGTTACACTTTTTGAATGCAATTACTGAAATAAATCAAGTTTTTCAAAATATTCTAATTTACTGGCTTTTACCTGTATTTACTGGTTCACATCTGAAACATCTTCTGGAAGCATATCATTATTTACTTTATACATCATTTGATCAGTGGTGTTTTATACAAGATCATTTTCTTTTAAAATGTGTGACTGGGAAGTATACCAAATGAAAAAAGAGGGAGGAGATATTTATTGAAGATATTACTGACTAGTAATATAAAGGCAACGATTTAATAAATGTCTGTCAAAAGAAGCCCCAACAATTGCAGAATGGTAACAAAAAATCTGATTATTTACAATTTGGAACAAATTACATTCTTGCTAAGATACGTCACCAAAAAAAAGAAAAACTTACTGAAGAAATTGAATTTAAAAAAAATGATTATTACTAATAAAAGACACTTGTATATGTACTTACCATGTATAATTGTGTGTGTATACACTTTGGAGGTGTAACAGAAAAACAATGACGCCACATATGCTGTGTTAACATGTTGTCTGTTCAGTATACATCCATTAATTGTTACATCATCAAACTTGATGCCAGATACTTGCACATTTGGCAATGACTGAATGTCTGACGAAAAACAAAAATACAAATGTTGCATTAGTACATGTTAGTACATTCTTTGTACAGCAGATGGCGTCCTTGTATTGTGCAAATTATCAAAGAGGAAGAAAAAAGTTTTGAGGTCTTGTGACTGACATCTTTTCTGCTTTACTGGATCACACTTGGGAGAGTTCTGTATCATAATAATGTGCATTCAATACTTGAAATACCCTTTTAAAAGACTTAAAAATGTAACGCTTGCCAAAACGTAATTTGGATTAGTAAACAAAATGTATTGAACTTCAATACGATTTATAACTGAGATTTAAGATTTTCTAATTCCAGAAAAAATGTGTCAGTAAGTAAATATTTTCCACATCACTTTATGTTAAGTGCCATAATGAATAGTTATGGGCTGATATCAGCTTTTAAAAAGGTATTGCAACAAGTCAACAGTACTAAATAAGTTTTATTATAATTTTAATAGGGATGTCCGATAATGGCTTTTTGCCGGTATCCGATATTCCGATATTGTCCAACTCTTTAATTACCGATACCGATATCAACTGATACCGATATCAACCGATACATACAGTCCTGGAATTAACACATTATTATGCCTAATTTGGACAACCAGGTATGGTGAAGATAAGGTTGTTGTTGTTTTTTAATTAATAAAATAAAATAAGATAAATAAATTAAAAACATTTTCTTGAATAAAAAAGAAAGTAAAACAATATAAAAACAGTTACATAGAAACTAGTAATTAATGAAAATGAGTAAAATTAACTGTTAAAGGTTCATAACTTTTATGGACAGAATTTCTAGGCGCAGTCAATGCGTTGAGGGGATCCGGTTTGGTGGCTGCAGGATTAGGTCTCTGCTTTTTGCAGATGATTTGGTCCTGATGGCTTCATCTGGCCAGGATCTTCAGCTCTCACTGGATCGGTTCGCAGCTGAGTGTGAAGCGACTGGGATGAGAATCAGCACCTCCAAGTCCGAGTCCATGGTTCTCGCCCGGAAAAGGGTGGAGTGCCATCTCCGGGTTGGGGAGGAGATCTTGCCCCAAGTGGAGGAGTTCAAGTACCTCGGAGTCTTGTTCACGAGTGAGGGAAGAGTGGATCGTGAGATCGACAGGCGGATCGGTGCGGCGTCTTCAGTAATGCGGACGCTGTATCGATCTGTTGTGGTGAAGAAGGAGCTGAGCCGGAAGGCAAAGCTCTCAATTTACCGGTCGATCTACGTTCCCATCCTCACCTATGGTCATGAGCTTTGGGTTATGACCGAAAGGACAAGATCACGGGTACAAGCGGCCGAAATGAGTTTCCTCCGCCGGGTGGCGGGGCTCTCCCTTAGAGATAGGGTGAGAAGCTCTGTCATCCGGGGGGAGCTCAAAGTAAAGCCGCTGCTCCTCCACATCGAGAGGAGCCAGATGAGGTGGTTCGGGCATCTGGTCAGGATGCCACCCGACCGCCTCCCTAAGGAGGTGTTTAGGGCACGTCCGACCGGTAGGAGGCCACGGGGAAGACCCAGGACACGTTGGGAAGACTATGTCTCCCGGCTGGCCTGGGAACGCCTCGGGATCCCCCGGGAGGAGCTGGACGAAGTGGCTGGGGAGAGGGAAGTCTGGGCTTCCCTGCTTAGGCTGCTGCCCCCGTGACCCGACCTCGGATAAGCGGAAGAAGATGGATGGATGGATGGAAGGTTAGTACTATTAGTGGACCAGCAGCACGCACAATCATGTGT